>NC_054376.1:113876301-114176301 GCF_017654675.1 Xenopus laevis
GTTCATCATCACAGGGTTTGCTTTGAGTACTGCAGCATCAAAATGCCAAAAATCAATTGCAGTCTCCCTCCATTGCTGCTTACAGGAACCATGTTACAGCCAGCATTGGTGGTTTTCACAAACTTTCAGTCTGAGCATGGCCCTGGGGAATATTTCAGTCATTTGGATTCTGTTTTAGTACTGCAACTGGCAGATTGCCCCAGACCATTCTGTGTGCCTTGTATTTTAGCAGATAATTAAAAAAAAAAAATTTCAAAATGAATCAGTTAATAGTGCTGCTCCAGCAGAATTCTGCACTGAAATCCGTTTCTCAAAAGAGCAAACAGATTTTTTTATATTCAATTTTGAAATCTGACATGGGGCTAGACATATTGTCAATTTCCCAGCTGCCCCAAGTCATGTGACTTGTGCTCTGATAAACTTCAATCACTCTTTACTGCTGTACTGCAAGTTGGAGTGATATCACCCCCTCCCTTTTCCCCCCAGCAGCCAAACAAAAGAACAATGGGAAGGTAACCAGATAACAGCTCCCTAACACAAGATAACAGCTGCCTGGTAGATCTAAGAACAACACTCAATAGTAAAAACCCATGTCCCACTGAGGCACATTCAGTTACATTGAGAAGGAAAAACAGCAGCCTGCCAGAAAGCATTTCTCTCCTAAAGTGCAGGCACAAGTCACATGACCAGGGGCAGCTGGGAAATTGACAAAATGTCTAGCCCCATGTCAGATTTCAAAATTGAATATAAAAAAATCTGTTTACTCTTTTGAGAAATGGATTCCAGTGCAGAATTCTTCTGGAGTAGCACTATTAACTGATTCTTTTTTTCCCATGACAGAATCCCTTTATATATGCCATTGGTTTCTTTCCCAACAGCAATTAGTGGAAACACATTGACATGTTATCAAGCTGTTAAAGTGATACTGTCAGGTCAGTATCCAGCCATCCCCAAGACCTGAGGATGGCACAGTTTATTCCAAATCACTGAATTTGGGGAACTAAAGCAGGCGGTAAATACAGAGTCATCACAGAGGACCAGACGTTGGGCTGCTCCTTGTTATACCCTATGGTAGCAAGTTGGCACCTTACAAGTGATCTGTGAGGAGTTTTGGGATGCTGTTACCTAAAAATATCAAGATTTCTCAAAATTAATTTCCAGCCCCAGGAGCTGGCAATTTCATACTGACCTGTAAGCATCAATTGAAAGGCTGTGTATCAACAAAAATTGTCCCCATTACAAGTGGTGCATAATAACAGAGTTTGCTTGTTATGCACATACATGTGGCGTAGTTCAGTCAATATGTCCCCTGATCCTAACTTGAAAGGGGGCATACTATTGGTTCCCCCCATTTAGAAAGCAGGCTCTGTTAGCCCAAACCTCTGGTGGGGGAAACAATTTTTAGATGCTGGAGCACCTTACTGCTACTTAGTCTAATGCAATGCTAGCATGAATTAATTCTATTTGTCTTCCTAATTGATGGTGATGCAAATACTAATGATGTGGGACCACCAGGGTGACCAAAGTCCAGTTACACTGCAGCAGAAAGGTTTTCTGCTTTTTTCCCTCTAAAATTCAAGTTTTTTTCCTTTAAAAACTCGACCAGAAAAAAATTGAGTTTTAATAAACAGGTCCTTTAGTCCCATTGTATAACTGATTACCAAGCTTTCTATATTTATCTATAAGACAACGTTTGGAAGCGAGCAATTATTGCTATTTTTAGATCTGATTTCTTTCCTTTAGGATTCTGTAAAAACACCAGGCTGATGGTTAAAAATAATGTGAACCAGAACAATCATTATATTCAAATCCCCCCAAATTGCTCTGGAAAAATTGCTTGTTGCAGTGATGTTTGCACCTGACAGCATTCTAATGAGAAGTCACTGATGGCTTGCATGACCTTACATAAAGCAGATTGTGTTTCATTAAAAATATGTTCTCCATTGATTCCATATGTATATACAGTACCTGACATTTGAGGAATGGCAAAGGCAAACAAACGTGATTATGTTTTTATTGTGTCGGTATGTGCAGTAACTAAGATTGTGGGGGTTTCTCACAGAGTTCTGCCTTTGCCACTTCTGAAACATTCTTAAGTCAGCCTCTAAATCACTGTGCGAGTTATATCCTAGCTCACAATCCTAGCTGCTGGGTTACGTATTAGGAAAATAAAAGTTGATCCAGGGACAGGTCTGATTATCCTTTTGGAGTCAAGTTGTTTAACCTCACTGAGGATAATTAGAAGCTTCAGATGTTTTTTTTTTCGCCCTTCTCTGGATCAACTAAACGCTGAGCTAAAACAGATCTTTAGCTCAAAAAAGAAGTAGGCTGGAAATGCTACTCCTCTTGGTTTGAGCTCCTTTACCAGCCAAGATGACCACAGCTCCTTAGCAGTGAAGATCTGAACCTCTAAAGATACTCCACTGTGATCTGATGGTTGGCCCTTTACAATGGACAGCAGAAAAGTCGCCCACCATGTTGCTCTCTATGTGGCCAACTTCAGTGTTTTATTGAACAAAGGTTCATCATGACATATCTAAATAAATAAGGTCAACTCTTTGGACAGGAGCAAATTCTTCTCAGCTTCTCAGAAATTACTGCTAAACAAATATACTGAAAATGGCAGACACCTGAAGGGTTGTTATTCATATAAGCTAATCATTTAGAGGATATTGCCAGCAGCCTATTTGTTTTCATTATAAGGTTTAATACTTACAATGTGGACAGCTGAGTCATGTTACTGAAGGTGTAATTAGAGAGCACGCTGATGCTGTTATTGCTCAAGTCACTAGGAAAAAATATACAAGAAAACATGAATGCAGATGTCTGCAACAACCCTTTGAAAACAAGCTAAATGTGTTTTAAGCCACGGATCAAAGAATGCGTAAATTGCTACCACAAAACAACAAACTCAATAAAACAGGGTTACAACAGTTTTTGTACAATGTAAAGCTCAATGTTTCAACAAAGGAAGTATCAAAGGATGATTTTGGTGAGGAAAGATAGAATAGCATAGTAGCATTTATTCATGAGAAAGAAGCTTTTGGTGTTAACAAAGCCGTTTGTGAACGTTTTTAGCGCCAACAAAACATATTACATCTCCCCAATAGAGCCTTCCTAGACAAGTTAGAAACTTAGGCCAGTCATTTACATTCTGAACACATTACTTTTACTGTGAACATTAGACCAAGAATTATTTGAGTACCAGCTAAATCAGTATCCCCATAACAAAAGCATGTAACATAAAAGCTTACCGTATATACTTGAGTATAAGCCGTCCCGAGTATAAGCTGAGGTACCTAATTTTACCTCCAAAAACTGGGAAAGCTTATTGACTCGAGTATAAGCCTAGGGTGAGAAATGCAGCAGCTTCTGGTAAGTTTCAATCAAAAAATTGAGGGTTTCTGCTCCCATTGGAGGTGTCGGCGTCTCGTTTTTGGATGCCAGCGACCATTCTTGGATGGCGGCGAATATTATTGGAGACTATTCTTGGACGCTGGCGACTATTCTTGGACGCCGGCGACTATTCTTGGACGCCGGCAACCATTTTTGCGCTTGACCCGAGTATAAGCCGAGGTAGAGTTTTTCAGCATATTTTGGGGACTGAAAAACTCGGCTTATACTCGAGTATATACGGTAGGTATCGGACCTGTTATCTAGAATGCTCTGGATCTGGGGTAATTTGGATCTCCATACCTTAAGTCTACTAAAAATGGTTTATATATTAACTAAACCCAATAGGATTGCTTTGCCTCCAAAGGAGACAAACTTATTTGCTAAAAATGAGTCTATGGTAGATGGCCTTCCCATAATTTGGAGTTGTCTAGATAACAGGTTACCAGACAACAGATCCCATACCTGAACATTTAAATATTTTTTTCAAGAATCTATAGTCTACTGTAAAAACTTTGAATCAAATTCAAATTATTTCACATAAGCAAAGGGAGGCTAATTGAAGCTACTATTGGACATATGGCTTACATTCTGAGTTAGTGGCTTGTCATGGCATTGGTTTTGACAATGGTAGTCACAACCAAAATGTCCAAGGCCTGTACTCTGTTCTTGGCATTTATGGTACCACTTAAAAAATATATTCTACCTAAGGACGGCAGAAAATGAGATCACTTAAAAAGAATGTTTTATATTTAAAAGAATATTAAAGATTTGGGGTAAGGTGGTATTCATTTATTTTGAACAATGACCCTTGGCACTAGCTAAACGCAACCTTGTGTCTTCACTTTCTGCACAATATCAATCAAATCAAACATATAAAACATAAAAAAAAGTCTGGTTTATTGCTTTTTTCATTAAAATGTTTAGGAACAGAACATATGTTGCATCTTCATTGCTTTGCAGTGAATAACATGACCTACATCTGCTTTACTCTTCTATAAAAGATGTTGGCCTCCTAAAAATAGTCACTTTTACAGAAAAAAATGAATCAAATGCTTGGCTGCTTGCTGGCAGAAGGTTTTTAGAAAAAGCAAAATGAAAGTTTATTGCGGCTCAAATAAAAAGATACTTACATTAATGTTAGATGCTTGAAACTGGAGATCTCTTTTGGCACAGATGTTAGATGATTCCCTTCCAAATATCTAAATAAATAAAGGGTCATTTTAGGAACAGCAAGCAAATCCTAAATCACATTAATGTAATAAACAACAGGGAATTATTAGTCATGAAAATAAATGGACAACGTTAGCCTTAGAGCCTTGGCACATTAATAAGAGCCAACAGCACTGAAATGGAGAAACAACAAATTGTCATAATTGTTTCATCACTTGGAAATAAAGTAATGGCTCCTCACAAATGAAAAAAGCCATTCTCCTGAATTCTAGTTACCAGAGGATAATGGGGCTGTTTCTGCTTTAGAACTTTTGTTTTTTTTTGGTGGGTAAAGTTGCATTTTTTCAAGTTTATATGGGGTTACAAAACTATACATATTTGTTATTCTTAAAAATCAACAAGAGTATGAATTGTTTTTGTGACTAAGTTCAATGGCGACTTCTGGATATGCATCAAATAAAAGACGTGCACATTCATTTATTATCGATATACAGGCAGTACTAATCGGTGCTCTAGTAGACAAGACCTCAAGCATCGTTGTAGAGTGATTGTGTTAAGGGCATATTATTGACTATGCTTTAGAACCCTTCTAAGATAGTCTTTGTTTTTCTTTCTTAAACAGTACTAGCAAAAATCACTTCGTTCAATACAATAGCTATTCTAAAGTGATTATAAACTTGTGCTCAACAAAATATGTGGTTTCTTCTGGCAGCATATGCTCTGAAACCGTCACATGTGCCAAATTATGCTCAAATTTCAACATGTGCATTTATTGAATTGAACAATGCCCACTCATCAGAGTTACCTAATGGTTCAGGTACTGCTGCCATGAACCCATCTCTTGGTGTGAGAAGAAACCCAGATTTAGAGTATGCGTGGCCAAGCTAATATGAAGTCGGGACTCGGGAATGATAAAAACTTCCAAAACTTAATTATACCTGTAATTAGTGTAAGTACAGCTTTGGAACCTGTCTAGAATGCTCAGGACTTTATGGGTTTTCCCAGATAAGGAGGCTTTCCATAATCTCCATACCATGTGTTATTATTACAGAGAAAAAGGTAAAGATTTTGAATTATTTAAATTAAATGAGGTTGCGACCTGGGGTTTTCTGGAATTCAGGTTTTTCCTGTAATTTGGATCTTCATACATAAAGTCCATTATAAAATCATGTAAACATTAAGGGTAAGGCCACACTGGACGTTTTGGGGAGATTTGGTCGCCTGGCGACTAATCGCCTGGTCTTTGCGGCAACCAATCTCCCCAAATGCCTTCCCTCACTGTGCGCCGGCTAAAATGAAAAAAACACAGGCGCTAATCACACGCGGCGATTCGTTTTCCGAACGCCTTCCCTCACTCTGCGTCGGCTAAAATGAAAAAACGCCAACGCTAATCACACGCGTCTATTCGTTTTCCGAAGCTTTGGGGCGACTTCCAAAAACGAATCGCCGCGTGTGATTAGCGCCGGCGTTTTTTTATTTTAGCAGGCGCAGAGTGAATGAAGGTGTTTGGGGAGATTGGTCGCGGCAAAGAGACCAAATCTTCCCAAAACGCCCAGTGTGGCCTTATCCTTAATAAACCCAAAAAGCTGGTTTTGCTTCTAATAAGGATTAATTATATCTTAGATGGGATCAAGTACAAAGTACTGTTTTGTTTTCTTAATTGAAGAATCAACACAACTTACAGGCAAATGTCTGTTTTTAAAGGCAGTCCCATAGCAAACTATTGAATGTTTATTGTAGTTTACAATCACACTCACAGAAACAATAATAAAAAAGAAATTTCCAGAGAGGCAAGGTTTTCTGTTTGCAATAGAAAATAGCATTTCCACTGTATTGCACTGCTTTATTGCTTTGCATGATTTATATAATGACCAGTTTTAGTTTTCTACTTTTATAATGCTGCTCTATTGTTTATTTCAACAAAAATATTTAAGGCCGCACTGTTTTCATATACCAATTTAAATGAAAAAAACATCTATAACCAAATGCACTAGCGTGTTGAATGAGATGCCACTGTAGTCAATATGAAAGGTATATGACTATTGTTTTAGTGATATGAATATATATATATATACTGTATATACATGGTATTGCTACTGTAATTTATAGGGATATTAGAAGCCTGTGAGTTCTGTGACAATATAAAACCAAAGTAACTGCTATTACCCAGGGTACAGAACTCCACAGAGAATTTTAATGGCCTTATAAATCTTACTGTGGGGTACATTATTCTATACAATGCACAAGTTAATATTTTTAAACATGTAGGGATGTGTAAAATAGCCATCCCCAGTATTATTGAGCAGGCAGTTTCCCTAGTGTTATAGACACCTAACTGGGTCCTAAAATACATTTGGGAGGGGTAACTGTTTCCTATTCCTGCTTTAAGCTAGAATATAAAAGGCTCTGAAGCCATGCTTTCAGTGTCCATTTTGTGCTAGTCCTGGTCTGAGCAAGCAGACAGGACCCCTGTGGAACCTAAACCTAAATAGGCTTTAGTAAGTATAGTTTATCTCTTTAATAGGTCACTCTAGGAGTGACAGATAGTTAGTTAGCTGAGCAGCTCCTCTGAGGATTGTGAGTGGGATTAAGATCCCAGGTACTAATTGCCCAGAAGTAGGGACTAAAGGTGGCCATACACGGGCCGATAAAAGCTGCCGGGAGATCGTGTCGGCATCTTATTGGCCCGTGTATGGGGCCCCCCGACTGGCTTCACCGATCGAGATCTGGCCGAAAGTCGGCCAGATCTCGATCGGATGGGATAAAAAATCCCGTTGGATCGCGGCCGCATCTATTCGTTGATGCGGTCTCGCGATCCGACCGCCCGTTAGGCATCGTTAGGATCCCTAGGGCCTACGATCGGATCAGCCCGATATTGCCCACCTCTAGGTGGGCATATCGGATGGAGATCCGCTCGTTTGGCGACATCGCCAAACGAGCGGATCTCTCCATGTATGGCCATCTTAAATGTACAGACCTAGGGTAGAGTATTCCCCTCAGGTTCCACTTAGGGAAAAGGCTGAAAGCCTCCTCAAAGATGCATGTATTGTTCCTATCTCTGAGGAGAATCATACTGACCAAAGGTGCTGTGAGTACTGCCTATCCATTGTAATGTTCTCTTTATGTACACTCCACTGAGGAGTGTATGCTCAATAAATCTGTTCTATGGTTAAGTTATAACAACCACTGGCACCCAATTATTGCACCCTGACTACAGTTACAGTTGCACTACAATCTGCTTCCATATCGCTGTGAAGGTTCACTCCCTAAGATTTTAAGGTCTCATCCAGAGCATATGTACTGGGAGTGAAGCATATAGTAGAGTTAGGTGCACTCAATTTACTATAGCGCTACAAACACATTACAAAATAAAGAGTGTGTGTGTAACAACAAAATTATGATTGGCTCTTAATGTGCCTGTTTATCCAGCTCAGATTAATTGCACATATGCTGCAAAGAATAGAGCACACAAGAGAACTGTGGAATTAAAACCTTCATGAGGAGGTGTTACTTCCAGTTGGTTGCAGTATCATACACTTGCAGCTAATGGATCACATGCAAGTGAAGTTCTTGTAACATAACTACCCCCCGCTTAGCCTGGTGCGCTCTGCAACAGCAAGTTGCCCCATAACTGGCTGCCCTTCCCACTTGCATCCTCCACTCCCCACCAGCTCGCTCAGGTGGCCAGATACCTCCTACTACTATAGATTAAGCAGACCCATGGTCCTGCACCCCATTCAGGAGAGGTTTGCCTGAAGTGACTCCTGTATTGCCGCCTCTCAATACTTACCTTTTCATGCACCAGAGAAGGTCCAGAGGGGCCTGCATCGCGAGTGCAGAGGGCACAATTGTGCCCTCTTACACTAAAAGAGCAGAATTTCTGGTTTAAAAACCAGAAAATTGTCTCTTAAAGTTACCAGGAGAGGCTATTTGTCACCCCTGGTAACTGGCTTGGAGCTGCTGCTTGAGGCGAGCTTTCTAACTTCCCTCATTGGCGTGGTAGCGCCCCTGAGTTACACCATTGAAGTGACTCCGTTCATGCAAAACTGCTTTTAAAAAAACTTGTTCCTTAATTTGTGCACAGTTTACCAAGGCAGAGTTTCTGAAGCAAATGCACCAGTTTCACCAGTGCAGGGCAACAGTACATTTTACTTTTAGACACTTTAATTTTTTGGTGTTACTGTTCCTTTAAGTTGAAATTGCTTATAAAATTCAAAGTCTTGGCTTGGACATCTTAAATTAGCGAGCGGCACTGCCTAAGTAGACTAAAAAGAGAGCCAGATAATATAAATTGGTGTTTTAGTTGATTTCAGATCAAGGTCATGACCTGTTGTTTGAGAACAAGATGAAAAGGAAGAAACAAAGAAATCTTCATCTTTCTATTTCTGCATAAAATAAAGTGATTTGCCGCATATGGCAGTAATAACAGTGAATGTAACAATTACAAATGGCATTTTTTAGAAAATGCTTGCAAAGGTTGGCGGGTTTGCTGCTTCATTGCTTTGAAGAAAAAAAATGTAATAATAAAAAAATGAAATTCAAATAATTTTTTTTTAAAGTGTATGCCAGTTGTAAAGCATTTAATTAAACAAGAACTAGATACTTACAGCTCAGTTACATCCTTTGGAATGTTTTTAGGAAGAGTTCTTAATCCCTGGTTTCCACAGCGAACCACAGATTCCACACAAGTGCACTGGTCTGGGCAGCGGGATGCTGGAAGACAGCTACTTTCCTCATTTCCTGACGGTAATAATAAAACATATTTTTTTTATTTTAACACCCTGACAGAAAACATTAATATAATAAAACAAACAGGTCATTACTTGTGTATAGTGTAGCACCTCGAGATTATGTGCTCAGGAAATAAAATGCTCTCTTCCATTTGGAAAAACTGCTAATAAAATGTTTAGTAGAAGTTCTCAGATGTGTATCTTCTCCAGTTAAACTACAGACCAAACCAATAGTTGTCAAACTATTTCAGATCAAGCCAAACTTGAATGTCTAACCTTTTGCCAGGGTCCTCTTGAAGGTTCAACTTTTGGTCAAGGTCCCTTTAGCTCATGAAATAAGTATAAATGTAGGTAGGGGCGATTCTGGTACTGCTACTGCCTGAGGCCTAATGCTTTTCTGCATGCTTAAAAATCAGCGTCGGAGCGGGTTAAAGGGGGCAGCATCGCTAGTGCATTGAGTGCAATAGCACGCTCTGCACTAGTGGAGCCGAATTTCTGGGTTAAAACTAGGGATGCACCGAATCCACTATTTTGGATTCGGCCAAACCCCCGAATCCTTTGCCGAAGATTTGGCGAATACCGAAGTGAATCAAATCCTTATTTGCATATGCAAATTAGCGGTAGGAAGGGTTTACCTTATTTTGTGACAAAAAGTCAGGCAATTTCCCTCCCCGCCCCCTAATCTGCATATGCAAATTTGGTTTGGCCAGGCAGAAGGATTCTGAATTTGAATCCTGCTGAAAAAGGCAGAATCTTGGCCGAATCCTGGATTCAGTGCATCCCTAGTTAAAACTCGGCAATTTGGCTTGTAAAGTTTCAAGAGGCAGCTTTTTGCCGCCCCTTGTAACTGGCCGCTCGCTGCCACTTGAGGCAAGTTCTCAACTTGCCTCATGGCAGAAGCTGCCCTGGATATAGGAAAATATTGGTGTTTTCAGTCATTCTGTCATGATTTCAGGAATACATTGGACTGCAAAACATATTCACCCCAAATCTTACCATAACTGACCTTTAAGCTGGAATTTCAGGTGTATCAAGGAGAAAAACATCTATTCCCTCTGGTAGTGGCCCTGACTGACTTTTAGGCTAAGCCCCTACCAACCCTTCAAGATCCCCAGGGGTGCCAAACCCACAATTACATGTTTAAACATTAAAGGTTTAACACGAAAGGTTCAGAAGATCAGGAAAAAGCTAATCCTTACAGGCTAGATAATAATGCACACATGGCAACACAAAAAACAGAACAAACATCTACCTAACTCACAAATCTCTACCACTGCTTAGGGAGCTAGTTTTTTTGGAGTTCAGTTATCAAGATCCTTCTGTAGCGCTTAATATTTTTTAAAAAAAATTCTCTTTGGAGATGGATATTTTTAAGGAAAAGCTACAAGAAAAATCATGGGTGGGGGTTTTGGGAGTATAAAGCAGAAGGAACGGAAGAAGGATAAAATACAATGTGGAAATAAAAATGTCAAATTACTTCAAAATTAGCCATTATTATAGTTTTCATTTAGTTATACATTTGTTACATGTGGCACTCTCTAACAGTTTCACATTTTCTCCCAAACAGTGTGTGTCTCTTTAAATAGAGATTGAGATACCAAATTCTGAAAGTTTTTTGTTGATATTTAAAATAAATAATACAATACGACAAAAACAGTCTTTTACATGTGGGGACGCCCTGAACAAATAATGTTGAAATACTATAAAGATTCTTCAGATAGCTCATCTGTTTCCATTATGCATAAGTAAGAGTTCCATAAACTGAACTAATAAGTTTGCCTTCGTATGTCAGTTTCATCATTGTAAGGTCACTTCTTTAGTGCTGCAACTTAACTTTTTGGTGCAGACAAATCTATTTTATATCCACATATAACAACATAGTCACTTCCTGTTTTTAAAAGCCATTATGTTAAGGCCAAATGGTAACAATTTGCTTCATGTCAGATAAATGAATAATCTAAACAATAAAAAGTCATGGCATAAATAATTCTAATTTTTAAAAATGATTTCCCTTTTCTTTGTAATAATTTAATAGTATGTTGTACTTGATGGGAACTAAACTGCATGAATTCTTGTGGCAAAACAATCCTATTGGGTTTATTTTATGTTTACATTTAACACACTCAGGGGCAGATTTACGAAGGTAAATTTGAATTTTTTAATTTTTTTTGGTCACAATTTCGAATTTAAAACCAACAACTCAAATTTGAATTCGAATGCAAGATTTATTACAGTCAGACCCTTCAAAAATTCAAATTCGAATATTTGTCACCTAAAACCTTGCAGAGTTTATGTAGAAGTCAGTGGCAGAGGTCCCTTGAACTATTTGAAGATGTTAATAGTAGTGATGAGCAAAATGTTTTGCAAAGTTTCGCTGCAAAAATGATGCCCATTGGGAGAAAAAAAATGTTGCGCGTCAAAAAAATTTGACAAGCAATGTTCGAGGTTTTTTTTCAGGGTTTTAATGTGATCAAATTTTAGATGTTTTAATTTTAGACATTCTAATTTTTTCATAAATAATATATAATTTGAATTGTGAATTAAAATCGAATTTAAAAAATTCTAAAATTTTACATAAATAACTTCCCTTCAGGTATGGTGATCCAAATTACCAGTATCTCACTCTTCATTAAAGCCTCCCATTCCAGGATCTGGACTCCTCTCATACTTAAATAAACTTGACCCACCACCGTAATATTACTGTGACTCTTATTTCTCGCATAAGGTTATCCTGAGCACTGAATCTTAATTACCAATTGGACTATATTAAGTTCTTATATTATCTCTGCATTCATGAAAATCAAATTCTTACAGGTAGAGGCAACCATGAGAAGTTATTTTATCACTTTACTGTAAACCTACAAAAAGAAAATTACTCTTTTGGTCCAGATGGAATCTGTGTATATAATAAGCGTGTATATAATTTTATTGTGATCAGTGCACACTGTGTGTACCCCATGTTGTTTTATCATGTGTTCTTATTTGTTTCCCAGAAAAACAGTGTGTTTGGAATAATGTGACCAGTCTTTCTATGATTCTTGGAATCACTCTCCACAGTTACAGGCAAATTGAATTTCTAAGAAGAGATGGCTTGAATTACAAAAACATTTTAACTGCTATAAAAATTTAGTTTTAGCTATCAGTGCTCCCATGAAAAGCTAGATACATAAGGATCAGGTGCAGTGGTTGCTCAAGAAGACCTTGATATTGTTCCTTCTTTAACGTGTTATGACTTTGGGCACTTTTCCAGCCCAGCAACCCCAGAAGCCAATCAGCAGCTATTATTCAATTGCGTCACATAGTTAGGAAAATGAAACATCTAATTTGCCGCTAAGAAACCACACAGTCTTTCGGCTCCTCATGCACCACAGGGACATTGCATGCTCTATGTCAGAATTCCAGTTGGTCAAATACGGTTGATGTTCTATGCAGACTACTCTACTGTAATTTCTATACAACCCCCACTTCTCTTTTCCAGTCTCCGTACTGGCTACTTCGAATAAATTCACCTGGTGTGGTCACGGCAAATGTCCAAGTTTCGCCACTGTCGAATAAATTTTGTACGAGCATCCAAAAAGTTGCTTGCGTCAAAATCACCACGCGTCAACACTATTCGGACTCCCATTGACTTTAGCGCCGGTGTCAAAAATTACGCAATCGACTCTTCAGACTCGCGTCCAAAAGTGACGTGGGCGTCAATTTTCGAGCTTCACTAATTATATTTGCGAATTTTTTGCTGTTTCGAATTTTTCGGTGAAGCGGGAGAAATTCGCCCATCACTAGCTACCTCTAATGCAGAGAATACTGTATATTTCCAAATTCTGATCTCAAGTTGAAAACCCCATACAAATTCTGCTGCTAGTTACATCACCTCTCTTATCTCTATGTAGAACTACTGTGTACCTTTACTCAATAATTTCCTTCTGATGTTTTCTCTAATATCTTCTTTCTCTCCTGTTTGATATATCTATTGCCTTCCTCAACACCCTACGATCACCACTTCTTCATCGCAAACACCGCCTCAGGTGACTTTATCACTAGAATAGCCCCTGATGCAAGCAATGCAATTTAGGCATTTTTTTTTGTTTGTTTAATAAACAGGGCCTATTTGAGCTTTCAAAAAATATTTTTGAGTGTATTTGTGTTCTCAAACCCAAAAAGCACACTCTTGTATTTTAATCACTTTAAGCTTAGTAACCATGATGTACTATCTTGTTATTATGAAGGGGGAAAATGTCATAAATTAAATTTTTGTTAAAAGCAAAGATATTGCTATATTTTGAGTTTTGGAGTTTTCTTATGATATATCAGATTACTATAGTTTATCTGTTCAATAATGGAAAACTAAAATCTGAAAACATTTGGCCCTTCAGCAAAATATTTTTAGACACTGACATTTTACTAACTGGGTAAACAAACAATATAATTTTCTAGGGATGCACCAAGAAACATCTTAAAAAAAAAAAAACAAAAACCAATATGTAGCCAAATTCCAAAATTCAAACACTATTTTGAATGTTAAAATTTTGAGAAACGAACCAGCCAAATTTGAAATCCTGCAAATCTCATACTGAGTCCTGGATTTAGCGTATCCCTGTTATTTACTTTGTGTGTCTAAATACGTAGACTCTTAGATGTAATCCTGTAAAGCCAAAATGATCCAATGTTGCATTTTACAGCATTTAGCTTAAAAAAAACATCCTAGAGCATAACCTGTAATGCTTCTTATAATACAGAACCACTTTTTATAAATGTTTGCCTTTGAAGGGATACTGTCATGGGAAAAACATTTTTTTTCAAAATGAATCAATTAATAGTGCAGATCCAGCAGAATTTTGCACTGAAATCCATTTCTCAAAAGAGCAAACAGATTTTTTTATATTCAATTTTGAAATCTGACATGGGGCTAGACATATTGTCAATTTCCCAGCTGCCCCAAGTCATGTGACTCACATTGAGAAGGAAAAACAGCAGCCTGCCAGAAAGCATTTCTCTCCTAAAGTGCAGGCACAAGTCACATAACCAGGGGCAGCTGGGAAATTGACAATATGTCTAGCCCCTTGTCAGATTTCAAAACTGAATATAAAAAAATCTGTTTGCTCTTTTGAGAAATGGATTTCAGTGCAGAATTCTGCTGGAGTAGCACTATTAACTGATGCATTTTGAAAAAAACATGTTTTCCGATGACAGGATCCCTTTAAGTTAACTTTTATTACGTTATAGAATGGCTAATTTTAAGCAACGTTTTAACTGGCCTTCATTTTTTATAGTTTTTTTAATTATTTGCCTTCTTCTTCTGACTCTTTCCAGCTTTCAGGTGGGGGGTCACTGACCCTATCTAAAAAAGCAAATGCTCTGTATGGCTACAAATATATTATTACTGCTACTTCTTATTACTGATCTTTCTTTTGGGGTTCTCTCCTGATCATATTCCAGGCTCGTATTCAGATCAATGCATGGTTGATAGGGTAAGTTGGACCCTAAAAACCAGATTGCTAAAATTGTCAGCTGGAGAGTTGCTGAATAAAAAGATAAATAACTGAAAAAAATGAAAACAGATTGCAAATTGTCTCAGAATATGACTCTCTAGTCTACATCATACTAAAAGTTAATTTAAAGGTGAACAGACCCTTTAAGAAGACTTGATTCTTGGCTTACTTTCCTTTCTTTCGCCCCCTCTGCTTTATAATTCTGTGGAATGTATTTATTATAGGTTGGACTGGAGAAATTCTCCTTCCTACAAGGTTCCAGAAAGAATTTGCCTGCAATATAAAGCTCTAAAACATATTTTCCTCTACACATTTGCTAGCTAGATGCAGCAGTCTGCTTTCATCAGTAAATGCATTATATTTAGAAGCATTGTGCTTATTCATTATTTACATGCCTGTATTTATGTCTGAAGTCTGCAGAGCTGCATTAACAAACTCCCAAACAGAGTAACCCTTTGTCTTAGAACTACAGATTCACTGATAGCATCTATAAATGTCATTCATATGGGCCTCTGCATTGCTGTACAGCACCATAAGAATGCCATAACAATGCTGTTTATGGTTCAACTGGTAAAGTAGAACATTTTAGGTTCAAGTGCCCTTTTTCTATTCAGCATTTGGTCAGGGGCTCCCTTACCTCCTCACATGATGGCAGATGTAGGATATAGGATTTCATTGTTTTACTAGATTTGCATAAATATTTAGAAGAGGCTAAGTTCACCTAAAATCCCTCTCTTGCTGATTCTAAGGAGCCTATTTATTAACATTCAACTTTCTAATTTAATCCTGAATCACATTTTTTCTCAAAAAAAATAGATTTTTTTAATTTCTTTAAAACAAGAAAAAAAATTAAGATTTATTAAGGGCCCATTTACTAATCAGAGTCAAAGTGAATTTTCGATTTCAAAAACTTCGAATTTACAGTATTTGGCTAAGTTTTGAGAAGTCTAAGGATTTTTTGGTAAAATCGTAAGATTAAACCGTACAATCGTACGATCTTAAAAATTCTTCGACTTTGAGTGTCGGACTGCCCTATTCGATGGTCGAATTTTGAAGTTTTTTTTACTTCAAAATTCGACCCTTGATAAATCTGCCCCCAAGTGTAGAAATGACACAAGTAAAAGAAGTCAAGGTCCTATAGAAGTCAATGGGAATTGTGCTGATCCTGTCGGGTTATTTTTTAGCCATGTGGACTTTTAGAGGTTTTCAGATTTTTTTCCCGTTAGTAATTGTCTAAAAAAATTTGATTTTTGTGGTTTTCCTATTTTTTTGGTGCATTGTTCAGCTTTTTTCTGTGCTTTTTATATCCGGATCATTTAATAAATGACAGGACATTCACGATTTTAGAGAAAACAAGTTTATTCGAGGTTTCTAAAACCTTTGAAACCACTAAAACAAGACTGTTGATAAATCGGCCTCTAAGACTTGGCTTCCAGAATCATGTACACCAATAAATGCCCCAAATACTCCTCTAAATATACTTTAGGATTAGCACCTGGGGGGCAATATCCATTTTAAATGCTAAATAGACTTTGTCTATATAATAGACTTTGTTGGAACAGCATTAAATGACCTTGTATTTATCTTACTTGATCATTTAGATTAATATCTCATTAATATCTTACCATCACAAGTAAAATCCTGAATGGCCACATCTTGGATTGGAATCTCCTTCAAGAAATAAGGTTTTTGACAACGTGGGTTTCCGCTTACAACCCTCTTCTTCCGTAGCCACTTTCCTAGCCATGCAAGGTGGCAGTTGCAATTAAAGGGATTTGACAGCAGATTGCTGAAATAAAATCGTAAAAAGAGAGAGAGATGCAAATTAGTAAGTCAAAAAACGCCACTAATAAAGATATAAAATTCATATGCTTTGTAGTTTTATATACTGTATCAGTAAAACATCACCACTTCATGAGTATGCACACTGTAACAAACATATCATTTAGAGCTGAAATGAATGGAGAAGCCAAACAGACATTATAAGACTTCATTTAAGAAAAATTTGCAATATGTAGTCATAGATTTCCTGTAGGGTGAACAATTCCCTCCTGGAAGGAGAAATGATCAGGGTGTTCTGCAAGTATCTAAGCAATGCAAGTATCTAAGCAATTGGAGCAATATATATCTAATAAATAGGGGGATCACAAGCAGGGCCTAAACTAGGGGTAGGCAGAAGAGGACCCTGCCTAGGGCACAACAATGTGGGTGCGCTGTTCAAAGGTCTTCTGCCTACCCCTAGTTCGGGTTCGCTCCCCTGCTGCTCTTGCATCCCTCCTCTATCATCCCCTCCCCCCTCTGTCACTCCCCCTCCCTCCATCACTCCACTGAACCTTCCCCTTCGTTGCTCTCCCCCTTTTTTTCTATTGTGGCACATGAGCACTCGCGTGCGCACACATACTGGGGTGGGGGAAGCCAACTGGGGTGCCTAGGGTGTCCTGTAGGCATGGTCCAGCCTTGATCACAAGTCCACAACATCTATTGCAACACTCTAACACTTACTAAGGGAATTGATGGAATAAGTGTAATTTTACGGTGTGAGGCCGAATTGCACACCACTGATCATCTTGCCCTTGGCCTAGTATTGCCATTAAATTGATTTTGTTTAGCTGTCGGCAGCCTAAATCAGTTCCAGGTTTAATACCAAGAAAAACCTAGCACTGGGTTATGCTTTACACTATGTTGAAAGAGGCAAGAGATTTCTGTATTTGTATCAACTATTTTTGGTGGAAAATCACATACAAAAAAAAAAGTATTGGTTTTTCTGTGAAACAAAAAGCATGGTGAAAGTCTACCACAGATTTGCAAACATTTTCACCACTTGCAAAAAAAACCTGTACTCCATAAAGCAGGCCTATGATCCGTTATCCGGAAACCCATTATCCAGAAAGCGCGCTCGGTTTCTGAATTCTGTTTCTGATTTCTGTAATAATAAAACAGTAGCTTGTACTTGATCTCAACTAATATATAATTAATCCTTATTGGTGGCAAAACAATTCTAATGCTAATATGATATTTTATTTGTTTCTCCAAATTATGGAGAAATCTCCATATCCAGAAAATCACATGTCCCAAGCATTCTGGATAACAGGTCCTATACCTGTATATGTATGTGGAAATGGACTACTGAGCACATATACCGTATATACTCGAGTATAAGCCGTCCCGAGTATAAGCCGAGGTACCTAATTTTACCTCCAAAAACTGGGAAAGCTTATTGACTCGAGTATAAGCCTAGGGTGAGAAATGCAGCAGCTTCTGGTAAGGTTCAATCAAAAAATTGAGGGTTTCTGCTCCCATTGGAGGTGCCGGGGTCTCGTTTTTGGATGCCGCGACCATTCTTGGATGCCGGCAAATATTCTTGGAGACTATTCTTGGACGGTGGCGACTATTTTTGGACACCTGCGACTATTCTTAGGCGCCGGCAACTATTCTTAGACGCCGCCAACCGTTTTTGCGCTTGACCCGAGTATAAGCCGAGGTAGAGTTTTTCAGCATATTTTGGGGGCTGAAAAACTCGGCTTTATACTAATATATATCATATATTTATACTAATATATATGCTTGTATACACATTGCAAAATGCACAATAAGTTGATATGCTTAACGCTGTAAAAAGGTGATTTGGTAAAAAAGTGTGGCATATTGCATTGCTTGCTACAGGTATGGGATCTGGATAATGGATCTTTCTGTAATTTGGATCTTCATACCTTAAGTCTACCAGAAAATCATATAAACATTAAATAAACCCAATAGGCAGGTTTTGCTTCCAATAAGGATTAATTATATCTTAGTTTGAATCAAGTACAAGCTACTGTTGTATTATTACAGAGAAAACAGGAAATAATTTTTAAGAATTTGGAATATTTGGATAAAATGGGCCATTCCGTAACTCTGAGCTTTCTGGATAATGGGTTTCCAAATAACAGATCCCATACTTGTAATAAGAATGGATGGGTATATCTACTGTAATTTCCTAATGAAGGTAAGCCAGGAAGGAAGCCACACATAAATGACTTTGTACGATATATTCATTAAGAAGTAATACTTACATGGTCGACAAAGACACCAATGTGTCAAAGGCTCCCGGAGTAATGGTTGTGATACGGTTGTCATAGAGAGAGAGCAGCCTGACGGAGCTCAGGCCAGTGAAAGTGTCGTTATTAATACAGCTCATCAGGTTACTCCTCAGCATTCTGCAACACAAGTCAGAAGAGCAGCAAACTTAAATGAACCACAACAGCAATACACCTGCCAAGTTATTCATTTTAGCCAAACCATGTATTTTTCAAGCACATCACTTGGCATTACAGATACAACAAGGGATATTGGCTATAAATATTTAATACAGTCGTACAGAATCAGACCTATCCTCGAGTGAAATGAGTTATCTTTGTCTGGAACATTTCAGCTCACAGGGATATACACGGGCTCTGTCTCTTTGGCTTAGCGTCTCTTCTTTTTCAGACACTGAATAATGTGAACCACGTGTGGCCGATTTTCTAAGATGATGGCGCAGGTTTGCTAAAATTTAAACTGGGGAATCAAAAGATCACAATGGTGTTTAACGAACTGAAACATTTGTAAAAAGAAAAAAAAAAGGCTTGTGTCGATTTGTCAGAACCTATTGTATTGTTTGAGCATTTACACGCCATTCTGTTGAATGGGCTGCTGAGCGGTGGTGTCCTTCCAAATTCTTAATCCCCAATAAAAACTGCAAATGGGGATTAATGATCAGGACAAATCTTTTCTGCTCCGGAACAAATTGCTCCAACAGGAAACACATTATTCAATAGGATTGGATAGAATGAAATATTTAACGCTGTTGTATTGTCCAAAAGAGGCTTTGACGAAATAGCCGTGTTTCCTATTCAGTGTGACCGGATAAGTGATATAAACATGGCAGCATTCCACTGGCACTTTACAACACACAATGGGCTTGTTTGCCCATATTGCTTTACCCAGAAATGACTGGCCCTTTTACATCAATCATGAAATTCTGGTACCACTGGCAGCAAATTCAGGCATCAAATATTATATTCCACTAAGCACAAGCCTTTATCCTGCTGGGCCCTTAGACGCACTAGCGTATCATTTTTACTAGCTATTCAGCAGGGCCCAGCAGTGCAAGTTTTCCCCTTTTGAAATGTTTTTCTATTAGACTCCTGCCAACAGGAACATGATTTATTGTTTCACCTTTACTAACTACTGCTCAGTGTATTGCTGCTCAACTAACATGAATATAATGAATCAGTTGTACAGGCTGATACATTAAATAGCTTTAAAAAGGGGTTGGATGGTGTTTAGCAAGTGAGAGAATACAGGGTTATGGGAGATAGCTCATAGTACAAGTTGATAGTCCGATTGCCATTTTGGAGTCGGGAAGGAATTTTTTCCCCCTCTGAGGCAAATTGGAGAGGCTTCAGATGGGGTTTTTTGCCCTTCTCTGGATCAGCTGGCAGTTAGGCAGGTTAAAATGCAGTTAAAATGTTGAACTTGATGGACGTGTGTCTTTTTTCAACCTAACTTGCTAAACTATAATCGGGTGTAGGCTTCAGTGTATTGCTGCAATATAATTGGGTGCAAGTATAGGGACATTGTAATATGCCCGGGGTATTATGTATAGAATTTACTGTCATTAAGTGCACCTTCCGTTTACAGGTTTATTTTTCTGATTAGAAAGTATTGCCAAATATACGCTGAGCAAGGCAGGTTTAAATGTATTCGGTTTCTACTCTTGATGGAAAACAATTATATAAGAAACAAATATAAATGCCGCACACATAGGGACAGATTTATCAAGGGTCGAAGTGAATTTGTGGGAATTTTCAAAGTAAAAAAATTCGAAATTCAAAGTAATTTTTTGGATACTTCGACTATCGAATAGGATACTACGACTTCGAATTAGATTCAAAGTAAAAATAGTTCGAATATTCGACCATTCGATAATCGAAGTACTGTCTCTTTAAAAAAAATGTCGACTTCAATACTTTGCCAAATTAAACCTGCTGAAGTGCTGCGTTAGCCTATGGGGACCTTCTACAACCATTTTCTAAGTCTTTACACATCGAAGTAAAATCGTTCGATCGTACGCTAAAATCGTTTGATTCGAATGATTTAATCGTTCGATCGAACAATTTTACTTTGAGCGTTTGATGCCCAAATTCGGTGAAAAATACTTCGACTTCGATATTCGAATTTGAAGTATTTTAATTCGATGGTCGAATTTCGAAGTATTTTTTACTTTGAAATTCGACCCTTGATAAATCTGCCCCATAATAATTCTTTGGAATTTTGCACCAGAACTATTTTTGGGAGGGGGAATGTAATAATCATTAACAGAAAAAAATAATTGCAACATCAAAAAACTATTGGGTTGAGCAAATAAGCATTTAATGACCTCATCCGCCAGTAGAAGAAAGATTGCAGATTTGTACTAGTAAGCAGTGTAATAAAAAAAGTCCTTATTTTGTAGTCAAATGAATATACTATACCACCTTTAAGCAGACCTAAAAAGGCGCTATGTGCAATTCAAATTTGCAATGTCTAATGAAGATTATTACATTGCAAAATGCTATTTTTTTATTCTAATCTATGCAAAACAAAATCTCATTACAACGTTCACAAGAATTTCACCTTTGGGCCAGATTCAATTCCGTGAGAAAATGGTTTATCATGTGAAAACTCACGGATGAGGTTCAATTTGAGAGTCAATTCAATTCAGAAAAAAAAAGTATCTCACTGCTTATCACAGGAAAACTCTACCGAAGTGTATGGCAAATAACACTGGATTTGGAGAAACGTTTTTCTTCATATACAGTTTTACAGCATAACTCTCACTCGGAATATGTACATATGTTTCAGCAGGTTCTCCAAACCTTTGCCATCACTTGTTTCTTTTCTAAAAAATAATATGTCTGTTATTTGTTGCTTAGAAGATGTTTAGAACAAAGTTAACCATATCCAACTGAGCCCCATCAACACTCCTGCAACAGATATACACATATTCAACTCACAGTGTCTTGAGGCCAACCAGACCCCTAAACATTCGCCCATGAACAGATTCCAGCTGATTCCCTGTCAACATCAGCTCTTGCACCCCGGCAGCTCCATCAAAAGCACCCTCACGGATATCTTTGATCTTGTTATTACTTAGATTTCTATAAAAAAAAAAAGGGGAAGCATAAAATATTCTATAAAGTAGCAGTAAAAATAATGTTTAGAAAATAATACCATGAAACAGACACTCAACCTGGAAATGAAATGGTGTTATTTTGTTTCTGGAACATTTTTTTCCCAATGAAAATGTATTCACAAAAAATGTAAATGTAAAATGTAAAACTACAACCAATTAAATAAGAGCTGTACAAGGGAACAGCAGCAAATGGAAGAGCTCATTTTTGTGGTTTACGAAGACCAGGAATCACTTAAAAGAGTAATTATACAATGGAACCACAGTAATGAATACGTTAAATCTCTTAAACACAATAAACTTCTGTAATATAACAAAATGTTTACTTGGTAATGAGAAGATGTGTGCTTTGTTTGTAGCTTTCATTCCTTCATTGAAAGCAGCAATTCGCTGAAAGGCCATTTTGATTTCCATGAGTCATTGCAATATTAGTAAACAGGGAAATGAGGCAATTACATGACAGTATATTTTAAATGCACATTGCCTTAAATGTATGGCTTATGTTTGCTACCGAGTCCTTTTCTGCCAACAGGCTTGCAGAATTATTCAATTCATCCTTGTTGTGTAGCTTTATGAGTACAAAAGTTTCCATGTTCATCTTCATTTATGAAATGTGAGTTCATTAACGCAGTATGATATCTTTTTACAGTACTTCATATTTATAGTCTTTAATTATTATAAGTGCTGGCAAAGAATTTTGTGTTTAAATGAATCTATCATTCTGGATAAAAAACTAAGACAGTCATTGCAATATAAGTTTTCTTAGAATTAAGGAGCTTTCATGTCCAGGATTCTTACACCCTATCATAGGCATTGTTGGGCACACCATTTCCCAATTAAAAGAAAATCCAGATAAATTGTCCTACTATATGGAGCATATTTATCAAAAGTCAAACTTGAATTTTTGCCAAAAGTCAATTTTTTTGGGCAAAAATCACAAATTCAAATTTAAGTCACCAAATCTTTGAGATTTATTAAGAGCAATAAACTTGAATGAAATAATTAGGCATCTTAAAACTTTTTTGGCAAGTTCATGTCGAAGTCTGTTAATTGTTTTTTTTGAAATGTAAGATATTTTTTTTAATTTGGGTTTTTGAGATTAATTCAAAACTTGACAAACTCATTGAAGATAGTAAAACAATTTCACTGTATTAGTGGTTTTCTAGTGCTTTTAAGTGTTAAGGATATGTAGTGAGTTAAATTTTAGACAACACTTACCCCAAATTGACAGAGTGTGAATTAATAATGGATGATCTGCATAAAATATATGTCTATGTTTCTTATCTAACCATGACAAATATAGTAAATGACTACTTGTTGCTTGTTGTTTAATTTTCACCCATAATTTGGTATCAATATGGTGAGAGGAATCAACTATTCAACTTAAGGGTTCTTACACACGGGTGGTTTTTCCTGTGCTCCCCTGAGTTGTGATTTCTTCAGTTCAGGCGTAGGGGAGCGCAGGAGTAGATGCACTCAATTATTTTGAAGGGGGCTGTACCTTAGGTGGGAAGCAGCATGTTGCATTTCACCTGCGTTCGTCGCATACATGCGTCTGTGTGAGTACAGCCCCCTTCACAATAATTGAGTGTGTCTACTCCTGCGCTCCCCTGCGGCTGCATGGAAGAAAATGCAACGCATGGAAGTGCAGGTAAAAATGCCCGTGTGTAAGAACCTTAACACTGAGGCAAAATAGTAAAGGCAGCAGTTGGGTAATGCAACACCACCATGCCTACTGTCCCTGGTCACTTGCATTTCCTGACATTGTACCTGAACCCGAGTATCGAATGATTATTAATCCGCCCTTCATTTAATATTGCTTATAAAGTCAATTGTATATAGTATGAGGCTATAGAAGAAAGTCTTTCAAGCAGAGAAGCAATAACATTGAATAATCACAAAAAATCGATTAGGGCAAATTAATTTAGAGATTAGGTTTAGCCACGCTATGTTCATCAACACTAAAATGGTTCAGAAAAAAAATACTTTCCCTAAAAGTAATTATTATTTAATTTGAAAACAGATGATAAAAAACTGATGAGTAGTAAAATGTATGTCTGAAATTAGAAGGAATATGACAAACATGCTATTTAAGTAGAGAGTAAATCATCAAGTTCTGTTCTACTTACATTTTCCGTAGATTTGGTAACTTCTTGAATATTCCTGTAGCTTCCAGAACAGTGATTTCATTGTCATTCAGTCGTCTAATAAACACAAACAGAGTCAAAAAGTTACATGCATCAAGTATGTTTATTCAGCCCTACTATTTTTTCCTGTGTCTGTCTTCAAAAAACCCCAAAAACTTGCTGCCCACTGTCAGACTGGGACACCAGGGGCCCACCCAAAAACCTTAGACCAGGGGCCCACCATTACACCTTAGACCAGGGGACCACTCTCAGTACAAATCAACCTCTATTCTCCTAGTCTGTTTTCTTTATACTATAATCAATTATTTCATCTATTTAGCCTCTTTGTTCTCATAGAAATAAGGAATGGCCATGAAATAGGCCAAAAGTTTAGCAGCAATAGAATTTCAGTGCTCAAGAGAGTGCTGGACTCCATAGGCTTATAATGAAATTGCACTTCCCTTGTAATACTCTCTAAAAATGTTAAATCTATAGCTTTCAGTGCTCTGTGCCCCTGTGAGTACTTACATAATGGGAGCAGTTCAGAAAAAAAACTGCTATGGCATATAAAACAGATATATGTACGGCTGTAATTATTTCTGCCAGGATACCTGGTGCTGGTTTGAAGGAAGTGAGCCTTATGAAGTTCACAAGAATTCCTATTGTATATTCCTATTATATTTTTTCTATAAATCACTGCTACATCACAACAGGGATCATGTTAAAAATTAAGGCACACGACTTACAGGTCTGAAGTGTATTCTGGTAAATAACTGGGTATTCTGGAAATCTTTTGATTTGAACAGTCAACAATTGTTCCTTCACACCGACATTTTTCTGGGCACACAAGATCCATAAAGCAATCCCCACTAAACTTGCTTCTGTAATCTTCCGAGCCTGTTGGAAATATGGAGGTAAATAAAGCTAATGAAATGTTGAAAAAAGGAAAGAATGGCAGAAATAAAAGGTGCTCTTGTAGGAATACATATTTCAGTGTTCTCAACTGGCTAATGGGCAGATTTATCAAAGGTCAAAATTTGTATTGATGTGAATTTTTTTTCTACTCTCATAAATTCAAATGTACTAACAACCCGAATGGGAGGTTATTTACTGGAGGTAGGACAGCAGAAGGGATTAGAAAAAAACCTTTATAAAATGATTCATTTTCGAAAGAATGTGTATTTAAGGCAAAATGTTGCAATATACATGAATGACGGATGATGGATTCCAAAAACGATATTTATTTTATTTAGGGAAAACCTGTGTTCCACTAGACTATCAGCAAAGCAGCACACAGTATAGACAGTTTATGAAAATACTAAACAACAAGGAAACCAATAATTATTAAGTAAAACCTGGAAAATTGTGAGTCTAATAACCCCAAATTACTGTGTTAAATTGCACATCTTGAGACAAACAAATTAATCAGTTACTAGAGCAAAATCCCAGGTAATTTATTAAAACGCTGCCTCAAGCTACTAAGATTTCTGGCAGTGTATTAACGATTTCCTAAAACTAAACACAGATTACAATAATAAACATGCTTTAAATCTCAAGTGGTTGCAAAACATTTTTTTTTTACCCATTTTTCAGAATTTACAAGCCATGGTATTGGTGGCCTTGCGAGGCTTCCTTTATTCCTTCCTTGATTTCCTTGAAGGAAACTAATAAATTCTAATTTTCATGACTTATTCCAAGTGCAGTACCACAAGGTGAAAACCTAACTGATAGCCATGAGCAGCCCATAATTTGACTGGTTCATGTAAGGGGCACTAAATAAAAATGTGGTGTGTTTAAGAAAGTCTATCAGAGAATACTGAATGATGCACATCAGCTGGAGGCTCAAGTGCTGCACATACGTCACTGTGTATGGAAGTTCTTAGCATGTTGGTAGATGTTATTAGTCATTGACATCATATATTGGAGATATCGTAAATTATATCTACTCTATGGTATTACTGTGATTTCAGTAACATAACTGGAAGAAAAAAAACTCTCTCGGGTTCACTGATCATGGTAGTGATTATGCGTTCTAGAAATGAAAAACATATTGAGACATTGAAGCAGTGAACCAGTTGGCCATGACCTTTCTTTCATCAGGTAAATAGCAATGGCCGCAGTGTTGTTAAGGAGTCCTTTACATAGAGGCCCATTTATCAAAAGGTCGAATTTCGAATTAATGTGAATTTTGTTTTAATTCGAACATACTCACAGTTTAACATTGAAGAAAATATCTAATAATCAAACGAATGGTTCCGACCTGAAAATACGAACTGTATTCGATTCATACAAATCAAACTTTTCTCCAGAAAAAAACCTGGATTGTCAGGAAGGCTATTAACATCTCCATATGGCTCAACAAACCTCTGCCATTGACTTGTACATGAACTCGACAGGTTTTAGGTGGCGAATATTCAAATTAGGACTGTTTCCATGGTCGAAACGTGATACATCTCACATTTGAATTTATATTCGAATAGGGGGTTAAAAATTAGATTGTGTGAATTTTGACACTCGAAAATTCAAATATACTATTCGACCCTTGATAAATCTGCCCCTCAATCTTTACTATTAGGGGCAGATTTATCAAAATGTGAGATTAGAACTCACCACAGAAAAACTCACCTACTGTATGTTCTATTCATTTCTATGGGATTTTTAGAATTCACCATTTGATAAAAATTCTTTTATAAATCCCACAGGAATGAATAGAAAGTGGGTGAGTTTTTCTGTGGTGAGTTTTGGGGGCAGATTAATCAAGGGTCGAAGTGATTTCGAGGGAATTTTCGAAGTAAAAAAATTCGAAATTCAAAGTAATTTTTTGGATACGTCGACCATCGAATAGGATACAACTTCGAATTTATTTCGAATTCAATTTGGAGTAAAAATAGTTTGAATATTCGATAATCAAAGTACTGTCTCTTTAAAAAAACTTAGACTTCAATACTTCGCCAAACCTTCTAGTCCATTTCTACAAGTCTTTACACATCGAAGTAAAATCATTTGATCGTACGCTAAAACTGTTCGATCAATTTGGTGAAAAATCCTTCAACTTCGATATTCGAAGTAGAAGTATTTTAATTTGATGGTCGAATTTCGAAGTATTTTTTACTTCGAAATTCGACCCTTGATAAATCTGCCCCCTTAATCTCACATTTTGATAAATCTGCCCCTTAATGTTTTCATGTTATAGTCTATTTTCTTTTGTAGTGGTAGGATTGTAGAGTCTTCTTTGTGTACAACGCTATAAAGGAGTAAGTTAAAAGACACTGGCCAAGTTAATATGTCCTACAAGATTATAGATCCCAAGACTGGGAAAATCAAAGTGCATGCCAAGATGCAATTTACAATTTAAACACGAGCCTTGTAACAACTTAGACAGGTGGTTCATCTATGAAGCTATTCCCATCAGGGAAACAAATATGAAATGCAGCCATCTGCTTTTAGGGCAGGTTAAGTGTGTATGTCCATCAGCGTGTGCAAAATGTTGTTATATTATTTCCCTTATCATAACAGAATCAATCATAACAAAAGTCAGAAAAGGCGATACTAAAATTAGTAAGCATGCATTTTTTTCAACTAATTTCTGTATTTTAGACATACTCTAAATCTTAATAATTTTCATGTTACATTTAACACATCCAATAGCCTTACATATACACTTTTGTAGTATATAATATTACCAGCAATATCCCACATCTCCATCTTCTGGGGTGCGTAATAGGTATTACAAATGAATGTAGCTTTGTGCATTCTAATCTACCATAAATAATGTGTATTATGAATACTGTAAATTATGGAAAGGTCTGCTGAAAACCAAATGACGCTAGACCAATTTAGCAAATATAATGCTGTAAAACAAGGATTTTGGTTTCAATGTATACACTGCATCATGCACCAAAAATATATAACTTCATTGTTAATCCAAAATGGACTGAACAGTGACACAAATCAGCAGTGGATTCTAAAATACATTTTATTAGACAAAACGTACATTTGTGGATATATTGCATGTGGTTTATCAAATGAAGACATTGAGGGGCAAATTTACTTATGCTCGAATATCGAGGGTTAATTAACCCTCGATATTCGACTGTCGAAGTTAAATCCTTCAACTTCGAATATCGAATTCGAAGGATTTAGCGCTATTCGTTCGATCAAACGATCAAACGAAAAATCGTTCGATCGAATGATTAAATCCTTGGATCGAACGATTAAATCCTTCGAATCGTTCGATTCAAAGGATTTTAATCCATCGATCGAACGATTTTTGTTCGACCAAAAAAAAAATTGCTAAGCCTATGGGGAACTTCCCCATAGGCTAACATTGACTTTGGTAGCTTTTAGGTGGCGAACTAGGGGGTCTTAAAGAGACAGTACTTCGACTATTGAATGGTCGAATAGTCGAACGATTTTTAGTTCGAATCGTTAGATTCAAAGTTGTAGTCGAATGTCGAAGTAGCCCATTCGATGGTCGAAATAGCCAAAAAAAACATTCGAAATTTGAACTAAGTAAATGGGCCCCTGAAACTAGGGCAGTATCTGCAAATAAACACATACAAAAAAATAATAATAGTTTCCCTTCTGTTTGCTTAAAAAAACTTCTTACATTAAAATACTTCAATGGAATAAAAATATTTCATTATCTTAAAACGCTTTATGTTGTTATTTAGCAGTTATTTGGCAGCCCCACTACTTGTCAATAAATGTCTTCCCTAATGCTTATAAGCATGTTTATTTGTCATTTCTAGAAGGGATGCACCAAATGTATTAGTTATGTATTGAGCCAAATCTTGCACAAAAAATACTGCCAAATGACAAATAGAATAATATGCATATTTTACAAAATAATTGAACAAAATATGTGATGTTCTGTTTCATGTTCCAGAGCTGTAATGTCACATATTTTGGATTCTATTCAGCTGAACACATAGGGGCAGATTTACTAATCGGCGAAAATTCGCCAGCATCCACTTCGCACCCAGCGCATCACTTTGCCAAGCGACTATGCGTTAATTCGGCAATGCGAGCATTTGATAGTGAAGATGCGCTAGCGTTTATTACTGCCTAGCGAAACTTTGCTAGGGATCTTGCACTCAGGTCAATTTGCATAGGTGGGAAATTTGAAGTTGTATGGACGCCTATATGTTAAATGTTGGTTGGCGCATATACTTACAAATTATATTTTTTAAAACACATGTCCAGGGACCCATAATAAAGACAATAGAGTTGTTCTAATGCCATACACACTGTAAAATTATTGTTCCATATGTTTGCAAATGTATTGGGAAAACTAGTTACCCAAAAAAAGTTCAAGTTAGTTCTTTTGCAGGCTGAAAAAACGAAAAGACGCCAGCAATCAGGCAGAAAAAAGGAAAAGACGCCAGCGTTTTTTGGACTTTGATACATTTTCGGCTCACAGAATATAATGTAAGTGACAGAAGATTGAGGAAGATCTAGCTACTTTAATGCACTTCAAGATAGATAAAAAAATACTTTAGTTTTGCTAAAAATTTAAATAATTTCACCTCTTAATTTCCATGATGATTTACCAACAAGAAAAGAATATTTTTTAAAAATATCAATGGGAGAATGTAATATGTGTCCTTAGTAAAAAAAAAAAAAACCTTGCCAGACACCTTTGCGAACAATAGAGACCATGTTTGGATCCTTTTTGACCGATTACAAACCTCAACAACTTGCGGCCAAATGGCTGTTGCGAACTTTAGCAGTGTATGTAATAAAATTTCGCAATAGCAAATGGTTTTTTTGAAACAGAATATTTAAAAAAACTCCAGAGCATGTGATAGCGATAACACACAGTCCAATAATCACCAGCCAATGTTTTTTCATTCAAGCAGCGCTAAACATTTGCAAAAACACCATTTTAAGTAACACATGGGATTTTAATTACATTCCCCCCTAAGAGTAAAATGTAATTGTTTCCTGATTCACGATTTGACTGCTTTAAAGGAATCCTGTCATCGGAAAACATGTTTTTTTCAAAACGCATCAGTTAATAGTGCTACTCCAGAGAATTTCCCAGCTGCCCCTGGTCATGTGACTTGTGCCTGCACTTTAGGAGAGAAATGCTTTCTGGCAGGCTGCTGTTTTTCCTTCTCAATGTAACTGAATGTGTCTCAGTGGGACATGGGTTTTTACTATTGAGTGTTGTTCTTAGATCTACCAGGCAGCTGTTATCTTGTGTTAGGGAGCTGTTATCTGGTTACCTTCCCATTGTTCTTTTGTTTGGCTGCTGGGGGGAAAAGGGAGGGGGTGATATCTCTCCAACTTGCAGTACAGCAGTAAAGAGTGATTGAAGTTTACCAGAGCACAAGTCACATGACTTGGGGCAGCTGGGAAATTGACAAAATGTCTAGCCCCATGTTAGATTTCAAAATTGAATATAAAAAAAATCTGTTTGCTCTTTTGAGAAATGGATTTCAGCGCAGAATTCTGCTGGAGCAGCACTATTAACCGATTCATTTTGAAAAAAATGTTTTTTCCCATGACAGTATCCCTTTAACTATTGTTTCTCTAAGAATATACAGAAACTGGTACATGTAGACGAGCAATACATTTGCTAATTGAAGGCCTTGCACAACTCTTTGGAGATTAAAGCAAGTACACTGCCTTGATATCAGAGTCATTAGCTCACATTTAAGCTAAAGTTGGGCTGATACATAATTTATCACTTCTTCCATTACATCACTTCATATCTGAGAACCACTAAAGCATAGCAGAACAATCAATATCTTGAGAAAACTAATGAAGTGAAGTATGTTTTTAAATGAATCTCATGTTTATCAATCTAAACAGAGAATCGACCTCTGGATCTTGAAGATGTTTTGAAATACAATAAAGCCTGTCGTTTAGACATGCAAGTTAGGGAGCATCAGGAGGTGCAAGCCGAAGGTGACCTCCTCAAAGTCCATCATTCCCTAGGGCATAGTGTTTTCTACTCTTACCCCTTAGCATTCTAGAAACATAAATGACCCCTAATGTGAGTAGCTAATATGCAAATTAAAAAACAAAGACGGGCACATTGGATGAATCCTACATATGTGCTATTCGCTCAGAGCTTCCTATTAGCTACACGCGAACCAGGTCAGCAAAAATGTTTTACCAATAATCTAAAGTGAAAACGATTTTGAACGTTTTCAAGAACTGTATTCTATTAAACTGAATGAATATTTAGTAGAAAAGAAATGATTGTGTGTTTAGTTTGTCTACATTCTGAGAAATCTGTCAAAAGGAAAATGTGTAATCAACATTTCTACTGAAAGGTTCTCCAATTATGGAGAACATTTATGACACATAATATAAAGCAGCACAATACAGTTGTGGATTCAAGTTTTTCCCAAATGCCTGTTTAGAAGCGCACTCATTACTGAAATTACTTTAATTATACACGGCTTAATGTGTATTTATGCAGCTTCTTTAAACAAATTTCTTACAACACTGTTAAAGAAATTTGATTTCTGCTCAGAGAGGTACCTGGAAAAAAAAAACAAATTAGATTTTATTTGTAAAGAAAAATAACACCTCTCACCTTCTGACGCTTCTCAAAGTAGAAGAATCCCAGCATGCCATGCGGCAGAAAAGTATGTGGCCTTCCATGGTGCTTGACAGAACCATGTTCAATATGTATTGTTCTACCACATGGTTAGATCAAGCACAAAGGAAAACCCCATTGAGAGTCATAGCCAGTGTTAAACAGCACCAAAGAAAGGAAAGCATTGAGAAAAGAAGCATGGAGAAGCTTAAGCTCGGACAGTTACTGACCACTTCAACCATGCAGAAATAGCCAGGGCGGGTCATAGATTTTTAGCAATCAATTTGTTCTAGAATCTGTTAGTTTGGCCAAAACTGTGAGAAAAAGCAGGAAACATATAATAGAGAGGTACTTGTGATTTGTAGAATTGCTCAAACCAGAACCAGAACGTTATGTTGTTTACTAAGATGAACATGGCAAAGAACATGTGGCTGCGATGACTGTAATACTGTCAAGAAGTTTAAAGTTAAGAATTAATATTTACAGTGTGTTAATTTACCTCTATTTCCAGCATAATTAGGGGGGTTAATTATCCATGATGCTCTGGTAGTGGTGTTATCCTGAGATCACCAAGGGACTATATGAAGTGACAATTGTCTGACTTGTTCTCTACTGCTTGACAACATGTGTTCCACAGGCCACGCCAGAGACACAGCACTTACAATTTTGACAATAACCATAGTGAAAATTTACATTTAACTACCACCATGTTCAATTTAATTGAAACCAAAATGTTGATGTGAAAAATAAGTACCTGCGAGTACAGTCAGATTAGAAATTCAAAGGATTTCAAGAATTTATTGTATTAATTATCTAAAGAACAATAATTCTGCCCCAGCCAAGACCCGACAATTTGCTCCTAATCTTTGATTGTTTGACAAAAAAGAGAGAATAAAGCTCATCCATACTACCTCTCAGTTCATTAGTTCCCCTTTATATAACTCTGTCCTCTATTATTTAAATGCACTAGAAGATTTCCTTTAAGACTGTTTGCATTTATATTCAGGTATGGCATCTATTAACTGGAATGCGTGGGACCTGGGTTCTCAGTTATTTGAATCACCATACCTTGAGTCTACTAAAAAAAAACATTAAATAAACCCAGTAGGATTTTGCCACCAATATGGATTCATGCAGCTTAGTTACCATCATATGCAAGCAACTGTTTTATTATTACTTTTTTTTAATTATTTGCTTAAAATGGACTCAATGGGAGATGGCCTTTCTGTAATTCTGATCTTTCTGGATAGCAAGTTTCCAGGTAAGAGACTCAATACGTATATAAGGAACATCACCACCACTTAACATGGCAGAGACAGGGCCGTATTTATATATAGGCCCCCGAGGGCCTGTTCCTAGGGTGGCACAGTTTTGGGGGCGGCCTTCTGGGTTCCTATTTTTTTCCTTTTTTTTTAAAACCCTCCCCACCCTCTGCCACGGATTTCCATAGGAAATCCGGTGACGGAGCTAAGGGGGTGAGGGGTGGGGGCCGAGAAAGAATGCAAAAGTAACGTCATGCACACAACGCTGACGTCACTTCAGCTGAATACGTTAAGTAACGTCAGTGTGCACTACACATGACGCTATCGTGCACGCCCTGTGACATCAGCGCGCACAACATAGGGGCGTGTTTAGATCCGATGCCTAGGGCGGCACTGGACCTAAATACAGCCCTGGGCAGAGATACATCTGGAAATGTTATCAAATAATATAATAACAACAGCAGTAATGTACAGATGTTGGTCATAATGATGTCATCTATGTAGGTCATTCTGACCTGTCTCCCATTTTGTTTACACGCTTAGCTGGTTTTCATTGGCATTTTACTTAAAACTAGTGATGGGCGAATTTATTCGACAGGCGCGAATTTGCGACAAATTCCCGCGATTCGCCGCCGGCGAATAAATTAGCGAAACTGCAGCGAATATTCGCCAGCAAAGATTCGCCGGTGTCAAAAAAAAGGGACGCCGGTGTCAAAAACGAGACGTCGGCGCCAAATTTTTAGCCATTACTAATAATATATATAATTACTAATAATATTACTAATGAATTTTACAATTATTTATATATTTAACAATTTATTTGTAAGCTCCTCAACCACAATAGTTTCAGTGATTTCCAGAAGCAACCCACCCACTCATGCTTTGTATCATTGACAGATGTCACTTTGCTGTAATTGTATGATTCCAGCATTTTGTACTGCAGATGTTGGGTTGAGGAAGTACAACATAGACTAAAGCATCATAATCTCAAAATGTAGAATGTAAAATAATAAACTGTATTTGTAAAAAGAAATGATGACTTTGATCTGGTTAGACAGTGTTCATTACCTTTCCATTACGTCAATGTATCTCATATGTGTACACGAAAATGCTGCCTGAAGATTTGAGAAGTTGGAAAGTATTCACATTTACAATGGCAATGACAACGCACACAGTTTTTAGAAACCTTGTTTTTCTACACCAGTGATAACCTTTCCGAAGCAAAACTTACATCTGCCAAGCAAGAGTATTTAGCCACATTAAACACATGTACTCTATTTGACTTGACAGGTCTCTAATGTATAAAGCATTTTAGATTTCGAATGAACAGTGCCAACACAATTACATAAAAATGTCAGAAAAGTTTCCCTGTCTCATTAGTTATAACAATTCTCCTGCTTAAAAAAAATGCTATTCTGTTATAAAAGAATACGACAGAAATAAGCATTGTTGATATGAGCCCATTGCCAGGGATGAAAAACATTGTTTCCATACACAAATCTATTTGTATTACAACTCAAAATGATTTCATGCAGAAAGATATAAGAATGAAAAGAGAAAGACAGAATTTTCCTGTGGTGAGTTCTAAATCTGCCCGTGTAAATATTTTAAGAAATTAAAGTGGACCTGTCACCCAGACACAAAAATCTGTATAATACTTTTCAAATTAAACATGAAATCTAATTTCTATTTTTTATCAAAGCATTCATAGTTGTTGTAAGCTCATTTAAAAATCTCAGCTGTCAATCAAATATTGTCTGCCTCGGGCAGACAATTACTTTCACTTTCCATTCAGCACTTCCTAGATGTCACTGTTCTCCCCACATTCCCCCGTTCTCTTCATCATTTAATTGTGTAGCCAGGGCATGGGGATGGATATCTGGCCCCCCATTCTGGTGCACAGGATTCTGAGATGTTGCAAGGCTTGTGTTAATAACAGTGTCCACAAAATGGCTCCTGCCTGCTTGTTATAACTATGAATTCCCAGACAAGATTCAAATAATTTATATAGTGTAATTAAAGTTCATTTTGCTTGACTAATGTGATAAAATAGGATTTTGAATAATTTTCTGGGGTGACAGGTCCCCTTTAAGTGCACTGCAAATAATTGTGTAGGGACCCCAAAGGGTTAATTTTCCCTTTCAGTCTGAGCCTCATGGTTAAGATACAGGGTTTCCCAAGGTGCAGAGCCCTTGTGATAGGTGCAGCATGGCTGATCCCAAAGGCAGCCACAAGGTGTCGCTGTTGCCCCCTATAAAATGAGATTCCCATGTGCTCGCAGCCATTACTGCTGGAGGATTTCTGCTGATTTACTTCACTAAGGAGTTAGTGAGTTCAGCTGCCACTATGTAGAGGCATGAAGGCCTCTGAGGCTGGGGTAGGTGGCCCCATGCCTAGGAGCTCGACCAGGAGGGTTTGGAGTTCCGGATTTTCCCAATTGAAGTGAAATGCTCGCACTATAGGCAGTGCTGGGAGCTACAGTTCAGCTACAGATTCAGCAACAGTGTGCTCACCCTATAGACAGTGCTGGGAGCTATGTCTGGAGGATCAAGCAACCTGCATGTGCTTCATAAAATGGATTCATCGCTGTGGATGCCTGCTCCAGCTCTGGATGAGCCTACCCATCTGTGTGAATCCCCAGGGTAAGGTGTGCCCTGGGGAGGGTAGAAAAAGAGAGTATCCAGGATGGTTTCTGTTTATGACACAGGCTGTTTCTAGATGCCTGCCATGAGGGAGCCAGTACCTAACCGGAGGAAAAGGTATTTGGGCTGTTAGTGCTGCCTGGGACCAAGTATGCTGATTTGGGATAAGGGATTGAGACTTTAATCTGCAAATGAGTGGTGCAGGACTTTTCCTGGCATGGAGGGCCAGGAAATGGACTGCCACAAGTTCTCATGGGAGTGGGTTATATTTGATTGATGCAAATGCATTTTACTTACCCTTTAAATTGCACTTTCTTTATATGAAGTTGTTGTATTTTTATAAAAGCAAAGTGTGTGTTATTCCTAATGGGCCACCTGCAGGTGTATTCCCAGATACCATTAGGTGGATGCACTGCCGGAGAAGAATTCCCAGTACCCTTTCGACCTGTAAGTCGGTAGTAATGTACAACCAGGGGGGTCACCAAGAGGGTGTTACAATTGCTAAGTTTTTTGTCGCTGTGGATTCATCGCTGTGGATGCCTGCTCCAGCTCTGGATGAGCCTACCCATCTGTGTGAATCCCCAGGGTAAGGTGTGCCCTGGGGAGGGTAGAAAAAGAGAGTATCCAGGATGGTTTCTGTTTATGACACAGGCTGTTTCTAGATGCCTGCCATGAGGGAGCCAGTACCTAACCGGAGGAAAAGGTATTTGGGCTGTTAGTGCTGCCTGGGACCAAGTATGCTCATTTGGGATAAGGGATTGAGACTTTAATCTGCAAATGAGTGGTGCAGGACTTTTCCTGGCATGGAGGGCCAGGAAATGGACTGCCACAAGTTCTCATGGGAGTGGGTTATATTTGATTGATGCAAATGCATTTTACTTACCCTTTAAATTGCACTTTCTTTATATGAAGTTGTTGTATTTTTATAAAAGCAAAGTGTGTGTTATTCCTAATGGGCCACCTGCAGGTGTATTCCCAGATCCCATTAGGTGGATGCACTGCCGGAGAAGAATTCCCAGTACCCTTTTGACCTGTAAGTCGGTAGTAATGTACAACCAGGGGGGTCACCAAGAGGGTGTTACAATTGCTAAGTTTTTTGTCATTATTTCTACTTGTTAATACCAAATTTATGCAATACTATTCACAGACCTTTTAGACCATGTATTTGTATGAGAAAAAGGTGATTCTCTTGCAACAAAGACATTCATATTTGGCTAATATTAAGGTAGAGGTCAGTAGAGCTTCCAGTGGCAATTCAACACCAGAGGAAGTCTCAACTTAATGTGAAATATTGCTTGCATACCATGGTATGAGATGCAAGTTGGGTAACCCCAATGTTTTCCCTTCTACCTTGGTGGCTCTTACCAGAAACTACTGACAGTCCTAGGTACAATATAATCAAGTTAGATTAATTGTGGGTGAATGGTTCCTCAGCTACATGGATTCAAGTCTAATGGCACAAAGGGTGCTTTCTTGCATTTTAATGCCATATTTTTAAAAAGTCAAAAATAAAAAACACATGCCCAAAAGCACGTGAAACCACCCCTGCTGAATCACACTGGATTGTACAGGTCAATGGTGGGGCATTGCAGGCATGTTCTCAGACTACAGGTATAGGATCTGTTATCCAGACAGCTCTGGATTATGGAAAGGTCATCTCCCATAGACTCCATTATAATTAAATTTGCATTTTAAAAGTTGATTCCCTTTTTTCTCTATAATAATAAAACAGTAGCTTGTATTTGATCCCAACTAATATATAAGCAACAATCCTACTGTGTTTATTTAATGTTTAAAGTTAATACAGAGATCCATTACGGAAAGACCCCAAACATTCTGGATAACAGGTCCCATACCTGTATTAGGAATGAATCTCTCAAAGCTCCCACAGTTACCCCTTGTACCATTGCCCTATGGGTCTCTAAAGTGCTGCCTCTTGGGCTCTTATACTACAATTCTTCTTTTTCCTTTTCATTTGTTTTTGCCATTGTAGTAATAAGAAACAGACACTGGATTATGAACTCGTAAACAATCAAAAAAAATGTTTTTAAAAGTTTAACACTAATTTTAATAATGAATTCCATACACGTAGTTTCTGAAATAACTAGGCTGTTTTCCAAATTATATACCAAATAATATTATGTGTGATATGTATCTTCGCACTCTACGCAGTATATCTCTTCATTTACCTCTTATTGCCTCTTACAGATCCCAACGGCATGAACAAAACGTTAAACCATTATAAACCGGAGCATGCTTGTATTTATAGTGAAATATTATTACTGGCTTTTTCCATCTCTTCTATTATGAAGATTTAGCATCAATGAGTTCTACGGCTTCAAAAGCCAAGTAATTATATGTCTCCCTCAATAAATGTTATTAGGAACTTGCACTTCAAAATATATGTCATTACTTCATATGATACTCGCAATTTAAGTCACAGTGTGGTAGTTGATATTGAATATATGCCTGGCAGTGAGAGTTACAAATGAATGAAGATAAACGCTAGTTGGAGCTAATATGACAGTTATAGTTCAGTGTTAACGCACTAATGATACACATCTTGCCAGTTGTTCTCTGTGTGTTTATTTTATTTTACCAGAGATGCATATTTTAGGGCGATAAAACCCAAAATACAGTATATTAGGCAACTGTTCTCAATATCACATTTATGCTTTAAAGTGATACTGACACTTTTGCCGATGCAGATCCTTAGGGGCCTATTTAAAGGGGACCTGTCACTCTGACATAAAAAGCTGTATAATAAAAGTCAATTTAAAATTAAACATGAAACCAGACTTATTTTTTTTATTAAAACATCTATACCTGTAATAAACTCATTTAAAAGTCTCAGCTGTCAATCATATATCGCCTGCCCCGCCTCTATGCCGCATTTTTGTGCTTAATAAATAGGGCAAAATAATTCTGAATCAAGGGAAAAATTCTAATTCAAACGTTGATAAAACACCCCCTGAGTGTATTTCCCTCTAGTGCAATGAAAGCATTTTGAAAACTTATCATAAGATAATTGAAGTCACTAGAAGAAACAAGGGTAGATATGTAAACTATACATTTTGTTAAATGCAATATATACTTTTAGGTAAAAAGCCAATAGCACAGTGCTGGAATACAGAACTACTAAAATATTGAAGCAGGTAAAACCTACAGAGCAGAACGCAGCAGATTCTGCTCTTTTTTTCCCCCCTTCTGTATAATTGGTTTTGTCTGTGCCTAACCACATTTACCAAATGTGATTTAGAAAGATATCTTATAATAACCATTACAGAGCACACTGTCATGTTGATCTGATTAAAGGGCTTTCTGGATTTGCTCAGATTTGAATGGAAAAGGCAGCGCTGGTGGATCTCTAAATGAATTACCTGTACAGCGGAACTTCTTGCTCTTAATTTGGCTGATTCTCTTGTTGGCCAGTCGACGTGGGCTGGTGCATCGGGCGCCGCTGGTTTCTATCGGATTATCTTGCAGGTAATCAGCAAGCCACTTCAAATGGCAGTCGCACACAAACGGGTTCTGAGCTAAATGTCTGTAGGAGAGATAGGCAGTTAACTCACAGAGGAGCTATTCCCATTTCCTATCTTTCGGCTATATTTCTATTCAAGCACTGAAAGAATCATCGAACAAACCATTGTCTGGCAGAGGCCGGACCTTGGCCAAAACCAAATGAACCTGCTCATGAATGAACACTTCTGCAGCACAGCTGCTATATATAACAAATCATTCAGCTGTTCATCAGCCTTTTACAGAATAAAATGACCCCCTTTTTATAACTTATTTCAAGCCATATTTTGACCTTTCTATAGAAAAAGTACAACCTTTTACACTCAACAATACTGATGAACAACATAACAATACATAACATAACCACAACATCTTCTCATCTTACTGCTTGTTGAATTGTATGAATTGTAGTTAGAGGAAAATCTGAGAAGTCCTAGCAAACTGCAACACATTATTTTTTCAAGTCCATAAAGTAGATTCTTCTCTACTTATTATTAAAGGGATACTGTCATGGGAAAAAAAAAATTTTTCAATATGAATCAGTTAATAGTGCTGCTCCAGCAGAATTCTGCACTGAAATCCATTTCTCAAAAGAGCAAACAGACTTTTTTATATTCAATTTTGAAATCTGACATGGTGCTAGACATTTTGTCAATTTCCCAGCTGCCCCTGGTCATGTGACTCCTGCCTGCACTTTAGGAGAGAAATGCTTTCTGGCAGGCTGCTGTTTTTCCTTCTCAATGTAACTGAATGTGTCTCAGTGGGACATGGGTTTTTACTATTGAGTGCTGTTCTAAGATCTACCAGGCAGCTGTTATCTTGTGTTAGGGAGCTGTTATCTAATTACCTTCCCATTGTTCTTTTTTTTTGGCTGCTGGGGGGAAAAGGGAGGGGGTGATATCACTCCAACTTGCAGTACAGCAGTAAAGAGTGATTGAAGTTTATCAGAGCACAAGTCACATGACCAGGTGCAGCTGGGAAATTGACAAAATGTCTAGCCCCATGTCAGATTTCAAAATTGAATATAAAAAAATCTGTTTGCTCTTTTGAGAAATGGATTTCAGTGCAGAATTCTACTGGAGCAGCACTATTAACTGATTCATTTATTTAATTTTTTTTTTCCCATGACAGTATCCCTTTAAGTATCCCAATAAATTGTTTTACCCACGAAACTAACACCTCATAAGTTGCTCCAGTTATTTTCAACTTATTTTCATGTCACGCCCTATCCTCTTAGACCATTGGTTCTAGATCGTCTTTACTGCCAATAAAATCATTCTAATTATTTTCCTCACTTACTTTTATTGCTCCCTCCCTCACTTTTGGAGTTTAGGAAAAGGTCAGCAAGCACTCCGGAAACCTCTTGTAGTAAGTAAAAGTTATTGCTTTATTTCAAAATACCTTAAAACCATTGCATCCTGACGCGTTTCGTATCTAAACGATACGTAGTCATAGGCATGCGAAACGCGTCAGGATGCAATGGTTTTAATGTATTTTGAAATAAAGCAATAACTTTTACTTACTACAAGAGGTTTCCGGAGTGCTTGCTGACCTTTTCCTAAACTCCACAAGTGCATACACCCTTAGCTACGGGTTCGGGGCGATGCACCCGGACCACTTGAGACGTCAGGTGAGTGCTTTTCCCTCATTTACTTGAGACTCTACATCACAATCTTCATTTATGTGATTGACCTGGGGTTTTTACACCCAGGTTACTGCTGTTACCGGGTGAGATATTTCCCATTACTCATCCAGCGAACATATCCAGTAGCAATTTGCAATTTGTATTAGGACTGTGCAGCTGTTATCTTTTCCCTCCCTCACTTTCCCTAATATTAATGTATTGTACAAAGTTTGCTTGGTATTGCTAAACCACAACTTTGATGAAGGTTATGGTCCTGTATATCCTAGCAATGGAAACTGTTGAATAATTAGAGAGTGATCCCTTATCTGGAAATCCACAGGTCCCCAGCATTCTAGATAATACATCCTTTACCTTAACTATGATGAAAGCAGTGGGTGAATGCATTTTGATACTCACAGTGTTTGGATTGACTGAAGAGGAGCAAAGAGACCTTTGCTGATAGTTTGAAGCTTATTGTCATAAAGTGAGAGCAGATTGAGATTCTGAAGATCTTGAAATGTGTTCACCCTCAGGCAATTTATTTTATTGGCATTCAGAAGTCTGTTAAAAAAGATTACACTTTGAACAAAAAGAACCAGAATAACAAAAAATGAACGCATATACTGTATATGTTATTACGTCACCTTGTAATAACATAGCACAACATTCACCACATCAAATGGGAAAAGGTTTATACACAAGTCTCCGCATTTCAAAGTGTTCTTTCTAAATCATACTAGAAGAGACGTGGGTGTTCAACAGTAGTAGTGGGGGTTTATCTGGAAGTAGGTAACATGTCTAGTACTTCTTTAAAGGGATCCTGTCATCGGAAAACATGTTTTTTTCAAAACGCATCAGTTAATAGTGCTGCTCCAGCAGAATTCTGCACTGAAATCCATTTCTCAAAAGAGCAAACAGATTTTTTTATATTCAATTTTGAAATCTGACATGGGGCTAGACATTTTGTCAATTTCCCAGCTGCCCCTGGTCATGTGGCTTGTGCCTGCACTTTAGGAGAGAAATGCTTTCTGGCAGGCTGCTGTTTTTCCTTCTCAATGTAACTGAATGTGTCTCAGTGGGACATGGGTTTTTACTATTGAGTGTTGTTCTTAGATCTACCAGGCAGCTGTTATCTTGTGTTAGGGAGCTGCTATCTGGTTACCTTCCTATTGTTCTTTTGTTTGGCTGCTGGGGGGAAAAGGGGAGGGGGGTGATATCACTCCAACCTGCAGTACAGCAGTAAAGAGTGATTGAAGTTTATCAGAGCACAAGTCACATGACTTGGGGCAGCTGGGAAATTGACAATATGTCTAACCCCATGTCAGATTTCAAAATTGAATATAAAAAACCTGTTTGCTCTTTTGAGAAATGGATTTCAGTGCAGAATTCTGCTGGAGCAGCACTATTAACTGATTCATTTTGAAAAAAATTTTTTCCCATGACAGTATCCCTTTAAGGAGGAACTCGAATGCTTATAGCAAGCAAACCATTGAAAGCAAAGCTGATGAGAGTAACTGTCACTCCATATAAAAAGACAAGTTCCCTTTGATATATATAAAAGCAAAACATTAAGGGTGGTTTTAAAGTTATATAAAAAGTCACCTCTATTATTGGATCCCTGCATTAGCTTTACAATATCGTCAGTACAATAATAAAGAAGGGAAATATACACATAAAACAAAATCTCTATGGGGATAGTGCTTATTATAATGTGCTTCCTGCTCTGTCTGTATTGCCTTTACAAAGTCTGACATCATAGGAGAAATGTGCCTATTGGCCAGGTAGATCTACTTTATGAATGGTAGGTTATTTAATCACATCGTTGTTGTCCTGACAATGCACAAAATAAAGTAATGTGGCATGTTTTTGTATTCATGCACATTGAATGGCATTAACAGAAAAACAATTTCAGAGTGCAATTTTCTTTCAGCCTAAAGTACCGACAACCGCAGCACATTCTACTTGGAACGCTGCAGCCTATAATTACCACTATTACTAGAAGCCTCTTTTATAAACTGAAAATGATTTTCATTAATTTAACAAATTCATAGTTTGTTCTTTAAAAGCAATTTCCTATAAAGGGATTCTAACGTGCAATCTTCGAGTTTCAGTTCTGTACAATAATAGAAGCCGGCTTAGTTATTTAATCTTTATCAAATAGAAGTACTTTCCCTCCAGTCAACCAAAGAATCGTTTTATGCGCATTAACCATTTTAAGAAATGAAAACCATTCAAATCAAAGTCATCTTGAAGATTTAGAAAGGAGGGATGCATGGAGCATTCTCTGATAATAATCCCAATGTGTTAGCTATAGCCTACTGTGTTATGACTGGCATGCTTCTAGGCAATCATAGATCTCAGGGAAAGCTTGTAACACTACCATTCATTATCATTATTCATTATCATGTTGACTTCTTTACAGGCTAAAAAAATCGTAGTGATTAACGTTTACATGAATAGTTCAATCTCATAGAATCAATTCAGACTCTAGGTCAGTGATCCCCAACCAGTAGCTCGTGAACATGTTGCTCCCCAACCCCTTGGATGTTGCTCCCAGTGGCTTCAAAGTAGGTGCTTAATTTTGAATTTCTGGCTTGGAGGCACATTTTGGTTGCATAAAAACCAGTTGTATTGCCAAATAGAGCTTTCTGTAGGTTGCCAGTTCACATAGGGACTACCAAAAAGCCAATCACAGCCCTTCGTTGGCATCCTCAGGAACTATTTTCATGCTTATGTTGCTCCTCAACCCTTCTTACATTTAAATGTGGCTCACGGGTGAAAAAGGTTGGGGATCCCTGCTCTAGGTCATCAGTTTTCATTCAATATGACAGTTTGCAACTTGGATATATTTTGTGGTTTGGAGTAGCTTCATTTTCCTCTATGTTTTGCCATTTGTTTTTTTTTACGCCCCAGACAAGATAGGTTTGGGCATGGATCAATTTGAATTCTAAGAACTGATGGTATTGATCTCTATTGCTGTAACCACTGGATCCCATCCCAGACTTGGGACAAGCTATTAAAGCAGTTATACAGACTGAAAGCTATTATTTAGGGTTTCTAAGATATGAGTTTTCAAACAATGCTGATTTTACTCATAAGAATTCATATACCTTTTTAAAATGAGTGGTCTTCTATTTTTAAAATTAAAAAAAAATCATAGTTAAGAGTTCACATTACGGACTGTAGATAGGCCATGGAAATGGGTCTGATTCTGGATAGGGCCTGAGAGTTTCAAAAAGTCCAGCCTTATAGAGATAAATTCATCCCCTTCCACCTTCCCCAAATGTTGCTATGTAAAATTGTATATTCTTGTTTTTTTCCTTTTTATTGGACACCATTATGTTACTACTACTACATCTAGATTTTTGTCTTTTCATGGTTGTCAAAGTTTTTATTGATGGTTTCCGAGCACAGAATGAGCCTATATGCAGGAAGACAATATCCTTTTTGTTTATAGGAGATGACATGTTTTAGTGGCTTAATGAAAATTACGGGTTGAGTGCAGAGGATCTTTTGCATTTACCTATATCAGAGGACCCCAACCTTTTTTACCCATGAGCTGTAAAAAGAGCTGGGGAGCAACATAAGCATGAAAACGTTCCTGGGGTGCCAAATAAGGTCCGTGATTGGTCATTTAGTAGTTCCTATGTGGACTGACAGCCTACAGGGGGCTTTATTTGTCAGTACACCATATGCAACCAAAACTTGCTTCCAACACCTGCCTTGAGGCCACTGGGAGCAACATCAAAGGGGTTGGTGAGCAACGTGTTGCTCATGAGCCATTGGCTGGGTAATATTGGTCTATATGATGGGTGATTTCTCCTGGAGAGGGTAGACAATGCCTGATTCTTTGTTTTAGATTTTTTGTTTGTGCCTTCTGTCCTGCTGGCATAATGTGTGATAATGGTTAATTATTTAATAATGCTGTTGCCATTATCCCTTCAAGAAGTTATTCTTTCATTTTTGGGAGTAAAGTCAGAGACAGGGACAGGCTTTGGTGTTTGTGAACCATAACCAGAAGTTGAAGAGTAACATCAGCCATGCCCATACCAATTATTTTGTAAATATATCAAGGAGATTTTTTTTTGAATGTATACCTATATTATAAAATCTGTACATAGTACATATTAATTATCTTTTCTGGTCATAATAATACCTTATTTTTTTGTTTATCAAATGTATTGATTTTAATTAGTTAAATTACTACATTTTATAAGCAGTTCATTATAATAAAATCTATTATGATTTGCAAAGTATACTTCATAGCTTTCTACTCTCACTTATGTTGTATCAGAAACAGTTTGCATTAATAATGGGAAATGAGACAACCTACGAAAGCATTCTAATCAGAGTCATCTTATTAGTAGGTCTTATGTTTATTAAGACAAAATCCAATCTGGAGTGTTGTATATGCACAATTAGTTCTAATCAGGATGTGCTACTTCCAATTGTTTAACAGCAGGTCGAAGGAAAACAAATGTAAGCAATTTGCATCCTTAGCATCAATTTATGACTTTAGCAGGTGTTGACTACTACCTGCAAAGCATTTCCAAATTTTAGAGCAGGAAGCAATATATATATAGATACGATATAAATCACATCTGTAAGTAATGAAACACTGTTATAGGCATCTTTCCACTATGAGAATAATTTGCAACCTACTGACCTTGTAAATGTCAATAGGCAGGGAAGATTTTGTAATCAACTACTAATCTCTCTTACAGGTTGAGATAATAACAGTAACATACTGGTGGAACGCTTTTCCATGAACATGGGTACAGGCAATAAATAACTTGTTTTTGCATGTAAATCAAGTAGCGCTATTTTTGTGCTTGAAGGTAAGCATCTTTTAAGACCTTGAAAGGATGTAACCATAAAATATTGGCTTATTGTTGTCTGAAGTTCATGTATCTTTTTTGGTCGTTGCCTACTTAATTCTACATATATCGTATAACTCTTTTTTTTTTCTTTCTCTTTTCTGCTCATACCTTTAAACCCCTTATTAACAAACCCCCACAAATTCTGTCCATATACTTTTGTTCCATATATGTTGGTAACGCTCCATGCGATATATTTTGTTTGCCACTGATTCATCTAACTACCTATATCACGGCCATCATGTTGTCTCATATACTTTCCCATAGGGGTTGCTAGGGCCTACCACCCTAACAACGCACCAGATGTTGTATTTCCAGCCACCCACATTTCAAAAAAGCCCACCGTCTACCGGTCACACAGGGGCCCTGCATATACAGTACAGCATCAGTATGCCTAGACCGCGTTCTGAACACTACAGACTCTGCATTGCTTTCATATGTGTTTGGAAACCTAGGCTATGATAGAGGTCCATTCTCTACTATCTTTATTGCTTCACCACTACCTACATCGCCTCTAATAATCTCTACCTAAATAACAAACTTAGAACAGAGTCCGTCCCTAATTAAACTGTATACCGAGAGCGCTTACGTCACGGCCAACACTATATCCCGTAGGCTTCTATCATTGTAACTGTATCTATATTCACGAAATATGGATTTTTTTATTTAAGGGTTTAACAATTGAGGTACTCCTGTTAGTAATATCAATCTGAATATTTTAACACAGGCAGCTTTGAAACACTGTATTAACAATACGGAACCTGTTATTTGATACTAAGGGGCAGATTTATCAAGGATCGAATTTCGAAGTAAAAAATACTTTGAAATTTCACCATCAAATTAAAATACTTTGAATTCGAATATCGAATTCGAACTTTTTTCATCGAATTTGTGTATTCTGCGGTCAAAGTAAAATCATTCGATCGATCGATTAAATCGTTCGAATCTAACGATTCGAACGATTTCAACGTACGATCGAACGATTTTACTTCGACTTCAAAAAACTTAGAAAAATGCTGTAGAAGGCTAACATAGCACTTCGGCAGGTTTAATTTGGCGAAGTATTGAAGTCAAAGTTTTTTTTAAAGAGACAGTACTTTGATTATCGAATGGTTGAATATTCGAAGTATTTTACTTCGAATCGAAGTCGAAGTCGTAGTATCCTATTTGATGGTCAAAGTATCCAAAGAAATACTTTGGATTTCGAATTTTTTAACTTCAAAAATTCCCTCGTATTCACTTCGACCCTTCATAAATCTGCCCCTAATTGTTACTTTGACATATCCTATGTACACGGAGCTGTATTGACATGTTCATTCACTTTCTATTTCTTTATTTAATATATATTATTTATTTTTCATCACTATTTGTACTATTTACACGTTTTGTATATATATTTTTTTCGTTAGTATGGTGCAGTGACGTGACTCTAGTTCTTTTCCCGCCACTGGGGCTTTAAATGGTTGTTGTCATTTTGTGTTTAGCACTTTGAGAAAGGCTAGTGAGCTGAAACGTCAGTTATTTTTGCCAAATAAACACCTTTATTCATAAGTCCTGTGAGTGCGAGCCTCTGTTGTGCCTGCATATATTCCTTCAAGCTTTTTGCACCCAGTCATCATATACCTCTACACGAGTTGTGCTGGCAGTCTGCTGCTTATATATATATATATATATATACACACACACATAAGATAATCATGTTGTTCACAATTTGTTCCCCCCTATATGTGATCGTTGCATTGCCTTTGTTTTTTCCTGTAGGTCATGCTACAGCTACAAATCCAATAAATCAACCTTTGTTCAACAGAAAAGAAGTCATCATAACAATACTCACAGCAGCTGAAGAGATACAAGGCCATCGAAGAGTCCCTTTGGAATCTCTGTGATCTTATTTCCGTACAACACTCTGGTGAAAGAAGAGCACATAATGTTAAACAACAGCTGTCTTTATTACGTTTCTTTGCTTTCTATTACCATTTTTATTGATTTTGGGTACTGTGCTCAGGATTCGTGGTACTACAAGCGGTCTTTCATTTAACAACCAATCTAATTTCCATCCTAGGGATCAAAAAACATTAAATGAGATGTTCGGATTCATACTCAGGCTGTTGTAGAAAACACATTTAAAACAGATGACCCAATGCACTTCATGTGTGGATGCAATTCCAATGTTCTTTTAACGTAATACTTTACATGTTGCAATAAATCAAAGATTTTCTGTGTTGTTTTTGCATTTTATTAATTTTTAAGTGTCTCATTATTATGAGTCCTTTTTGATAACTGGGATCCAGTTGTCTACTGTTAAACTTCAAAACCTTCAACATCCCCACTAATGATTTCACCACGAAATACATAGCTGGAGTGCCTCAGAGTCACGCCTAACAACAGTTTGGAACTCAACCAGAAGAATCTGGGACTTTTTCATGTTATTTGCATTTATGCATAGTTCTTTCTGGTAGAGGTAAATCACTTCTCTTGACGTTGGCATTTGTCTTTGAGAATAAACAGGATATTTTACATTGTGAAGGTTTTCTATCTCAATCAGTGTTACAATCCATGAGATGCAACTATTTCTGGTATTGTGCAGAACCTGCTAAGAACAGGTAGAATTTACTGGTCAACTGTTTAAAAGCAAACATCTTATTGGCTGCTGTGGGTTACTGATCCTGGGCAAAGTGCTTTTTATTACATATGGGGGTTAGATGTTTATGGATGGATGCAATTCCTTAGGGGAGAATAATTTACATGTTTTTTTAATCAAAATAAATATATGTAATATTAGAATGCTCCTGCATCTATGACACCCCCAATGGCAACCAATCAAATAGCTGCATTCATTGTTCTATTTGCAGCTGGCGTTAAAAAGCTAATCACCGATTGGTTGCTATAGGTAACTGCCCATGGGCAAATTTGCCCAGTGTTGATACATAAGCCCCAGTATTTGTTGTAGTATATTCTAATGCATCCATTCAAACCTACTGTATAACACATATTAAAAGTAGATGTGTAAGGCATTCTTTAAAAATATTTAGTGGTTTAAAGAAAAAAAAAATACCATATTCCCTGCTGGTAATGAAAAACTAATCCAAACAGGAAAATGTTCAGTCATTAGATATATTGGGTAAAGACAGCTCTGGGGCAAATTCACTAAGCGCCGAACGCTAGCGTCAATTCGCTAGCGTTGGGCATTTTCGTTACTTCGCAAATTCACTAACGAACGCTGGCGTAGATTCGCTAGTGTTACTTCGCACCCTTAAGCCTGGCGAATTTTCGCTACGGACGTAACTACGCAAATTCACTTACGCGCGCAGTGTACTGAACGCTACCTTTTACGCCAGACTTCCTTCGCCACCTCAGACCTGGCGAAGCGCAATAGAGTAGATAGGGATTGCTTCAAAAAAAGTCAAAATTTTTTCTAAGTCCCAAAAAACGCTGGCGTGTTTTCTACATTATGGGTGATAGGCTGAAAAAGATCAAAAAATTTTTTGGGGCTCCCCTCCTTCCCCCCTACATTTCCTGACTCATGGCAACTTACCTAGACAGTGGGCACATGTGTAGGGTAAAATAAAATTTTATTTGATGTTTTGAAGGTTTTCTAGGCATTTGTAGTGCTGATACGTGTTCCTCCATTGAAATTTGAATTTGGCGCCGTATGCAAATGAACCATCGCTAACGAAACTTCGCTTCGCTTGGCGAATCAACGCTAGCGCAACTTCGCAAACTTACGCTACCCCTGTGCGCAACTTCGGATTTTAGTGAATTTGCGGAGCGCTGGTGAAACTACGCCTGGCGAAGTGCGGCAAAGCGCGGCGAAGTTGCGCCTGGCGCAACTTCGAATCTTAGTGAATTTGCCCCAGAGATAGGGAATTAAAAGAGGATATTTTGAAAATAAATATGTGTAACAATGGATCTAATTACTGTTATAAAATATTCTATTAAATACCATGTTATATAGAGATAATTATTATCATTCTTGCAGCATTTTTAGTTATTTAGACTAAAACAAATGGTATAAAGCCTTGAAGAGCACAATGTCTATAATAACTGAAAACATAACTTGATATAGAAATCTAAAGGCAAGAGATATAAAACCATCCAATGAGATTTAGTAGAATTGTTGTTAATTAACCTCAATGTGCCCTATACCCATATTCTTTCCATGAACTACGCTGCCATGTAATTCATGTGATGATGTATCTTTCTGCTTTTACGTTATGAAATATTAGTAGTACAAAAATGAGATGGTTAACTTATCTAAGGGAAAGCTGGAGGGTTGTACTTTATTGGCAAAAGCATCAAGCTAAAATTATATTCCTCTTAATTTCCAAAATATGCGGTGAAAAGCTTACTGTGCACCTGCTTTATATGTCATTCTATCTGCAGACTCTGGTTAATGCAAGGTCTGGCTGCCAGGTCGGCATGAAAAATGGCAGTATGTATGACAAATTGGTCAATGCTAGCTAATCTTGTTTTACTGAGCAACAAACACTACATCAGACTGAAACTATAAAATTGTTTTTACTTTTCAGAATTCATAACCGAGTGAACTTCCACTAACGTATTACATCTAATGTAAAGAACATTGTTTTTTTTTAACAGCATTAGCAGGAGCTGCCAGAGGGATTTCTTCTTCTAAAGTAACCCTGAACATGTTTCAAAGACAATGATAGCAACTTTTGCATTTACAGTTAAAACTGTTGCCTCCATTTCACAGAGAACTTCATCAGCCACAACAAACAGCGAGGAAGACATGTCCTCTGCATGGAGGAACTACAACTGGAATTGTATCAAAGTTTATTCTCCCTCTATATGAACTATTGTGGCAGAAAGCATGCTCATGTAGGGAAATCCAAGGCATTCTGCTTGAGACAACATGGTCTGGTTGACTCTCATTACTGTCAATTGATAATTACTTTTACACTGGCAACTTTGCTACTACCCGTAAAAATTGGGGCTGCTGCTTTGTATCAGAAACGCCCCTGTGACAAAAGCTGGCCGCACAGCAAGATTTCCTATTTGTGCATCCATCTGGCAAAGCAAATAGAGGATAAATGTTACTTTCATTTTACAGTGGGTTCCAGCTGGAACCCATTGGTAGATGGGTTCCATAATCATCATCATCATCATCGTGGAATTGCATCCATGAGCTAGCCATACCTTACAAATGGCAGACCTCTTGCACATATCAGATCATAGTTGGTTTATCTGGGCAGAAATGTCAACATTGACATGTTTATGATGTCAATAACAGGAGCATGTTAAAGTTAGTGCACTGTTGACCCTGCTTCTCCGGACACGTGATATGTTATTTTCTTGTGTATGTGACTACATTGCAAATGTCAAGAGAAGCAGGGTCAACAGTGCACTAACTTTAACATGCTCCATTTATTGACATCATAAACATGTCAATGTTGACATTTATGCCCAGATAAACCAACTATGATCTGATATGTGCAACATGTCTGCCATTTGTAAGGTATGGCTAGCTCGTGGATGCAATTCCACGATGATGGTGATGATGGAACCCATCTACCAATGGGTTCCAGCTGGAACCCACTGTACGATGAAAGTAACATTTTCTAGCGCCTTTCAAGTGGTATGTTCACTACTGTAAATGTATTTTCCATGGGTAGCCAGTACATAGCACCTCTGTAACTGTGGCACCCCAGTATAATTCTCCATTATGACTACAACGTATAAAACAAGAGCCACTTTTATAAAATAAAAACATGTTTGCACCAAAGGTGACCAAAAAAAATGATACACTGAGTTTACTAAATTAACAAAAAAAAAAATCGAAAACATCCACATTATATTTAAGCCTATGAAATAACATTTATAATTTTGGTAGCTTTGCTTCCAAGCAGCAATTACAGATGATTGTGCCTCTATATGCAGAAAAATGCAGCGCATGGTTCTGTCATATTGTCTGGTGGCTTTGAATTATAATCAAGATGTTACATTAAGTGTCTCAAATGAGGATGTTAAATTGCTCCAGACTCTGGGAGCAGAGACGAGAAAAACAGTCAGATGCTGGTGTACTAGATGTACTGGCACCAGCGAAGTCTTTAATCATCAAACAATTCTAGTTTGATCATGTAGAAAGAACTTTAATATGGTTATACAGAGGGATCTATTTTCAGAGACTGCTGTCTGCATGATCAATTGCTAATTTAAGAGAGATTAGTTTGTCTTTAGAGAAATGACAATAGCCGGCATAAATGCAGCGAAACACATAAGCATAAAAAAGCATATGCATGCACAAAGATGCGCAATTAGATTTTTAATAAGGCCAACTATAGTCTGTTAAGCAGGAATTTAGCAAACAACTCAACAAGAATATCTGCTGATGCATTTCACACTGCAACAACAATCTTAATGCACTCAAAAGTAAAAATGAGGGCAATATATAAGATCTTTATACTTGATTATGATTAAAACTATTCATGTATATTCCTTTCTAAGCAGGCACTACCTACAGCAATTTGTTTCCATTGAATTCTATTAAGAATTTTTGTTATTCCACATTGCACCACATGCACTACCGCAAGAAACCCTGTATCATAATATACTTCATGGTTTGTTGACAACAATGAAACAACCTCGACACATGCAGAGTCCATATTGTTACTGTATTCCCCATGCCCAGTCTTTACTTTGGTTGGCAATGATTTCTTAATAAATATATTTTTAGAGCTTGTAAGATATGTGAGTAAAAAAGGCTCAATATTATGTATATTTCACCAGTGTTAAGACTGTTGAATATAAAACTCCAGGGAAAAGTTTGTGTTTCTGCAGCAAGCATGGCTATAATTCTGAACTGGCTTAAGAAAAGCGGTGAATGGAGTGAATGGAAGATAACAAGATGGGAGTTCCATTTCTTGCTCCATTAGGTGTTTTGCAGCTGCCCAGGCAAATGTAGTTAAGTAATTAGGCTACAGATGAGCTGTAGTGAAATGGAGGTGTGAGCTAAACCTCAGTGCTTCCTCCTTGAGACCTCCTTGAGTAGAGGAGGGTGAGGGGCCGGGAAAACCTCTTGAGTGGAGGAAGGAGACTTGTGTGTAGCTAGGAAAGAGAGTGTGGTTCCCACTGAGTTAAATAGTTGTAGAGAGCTCCAAAAGGACTGGAGAGAGGAAGAGAGAAACCCCTCCGAGGAGACAAGAGTGTCTAGAGTGAGCCCCAGAGAGGATTCTGGGATTTGTGTACATCCATGCCTGTTGTGTGAACACCAGTGAGGTTGTTAAAGGGGGACTGTTATTTCCTATGTGAAGCAAGTGTGCTGAAGCATTGTTTGTGTTTACAATAAAAGCTAGCCAAGAGGCATTTGAATTCTGAACAGGAGAGGCACACTCGAAAATTCAAGGGGACATTTTGCATCTTCTTTGGGTGACTAATCTGCCCAAACTGCCTTTCCGTCGTCTAGAATCGAAATCGCTGACGGGATGGCAGTCGGAGCACTTTGTTTTCCGAAAGTCGTCCACAGTTGCCTCACGAGGAAACTTCGGGCGACTTCGGAAAATGAAACGATCTGAGTGCCATCCAGCCAGTGATTTAGATTCTAGGCGGTGGGAAGGCTTTTTGGGGAGATTAGTCGCCCGAAGAAGAGGTGACTTGTGACTGGGTGTCTAAATCTCTCTGAATCTTCGCATGTGTCTCTGCCCTTAAATTGGTGTCAGTCTCCATTTCTGTGCTGAAAACTGTGCCGTGGCTATGGTCTTTGCTACCTTAAGGCCACAGGTTGTATTAGCTATGCTCAGTTCTATATGCAACATTTCTAAAGGAACAGATTTAGAGACTGATTCAAAGTCAGGGAATCTCCATGAATTTGATGGCAGTTACATTTCCAATTACAGTTACATGGAGCATTTCCATTTCTTTTCTTGCAAAATAAATGAATCTGTGTAACATGTAAGCCAGAAGAAACATTACAAAAAAATACTCTAATTCATTTATATCACGGAAAGGTACTTACAGCGATGTGAGAGACTTCAATCCGCTAAAAGCATCTGCTGCGATTTCAGATATCTGATTCTTGCTAATATCGCTGTGAAAATGAAAAATCATAGTCAAAGTAATGAATGGCAATGCGTCCGACCGATAACACAGGGAAACCTATAAAAAAAAGTCAGCGTAGAAGAGAATTCATTTTTCCTTCTTCTCCAGAATCTCCTGTTTGTTCTTCCTCATTTAACAATTTTTATGTTACAGTCGTCACATATGGTTAATGGTGTTATGGTTATCATTATATTTGGAAACTATAGCCATTTTACAGGAATAAACTAAAAATAAAACACAACAGATAATTCAAGTTCTCTATGCTGTGGTTTACATTGTCTGCAGCCAGCAACACAAAGTCAAGAACAGCATCAGCCAAGGTCATAAATTACTTGATTCCAATAAGATTACTATGGATTTGTTTATTTCTTTGTTAATGCTGTGGGATAGGAAATGCACTGCGAAAATCATTTGTGTTTGGCATAAAAAACCGTAATGTTTTATTGCATTACCAACTGGAAGATTAGCAAATGCACTCGCACACCCTAGCCTTGGATAGAAGATAGTCCCTGGTGCACAGCAATGGCAGAATCGGCGTCCCACCTTGAATAGACACGCAAAAGGAAATTCACTGGCACACAGGTAGTACTAGCAGGGTAAACCCTTGCTGTTTTATTCGATGAATAGCAGCATGCAACGTTTCGGGGTAACCCCCTTTATCAATGATGCTTGATAAAGGGGGTTACCCCGAAACGTTGCATGCTGCTATTCATCGAATAAAACAGCAAGGGTTTACCCTGCTAGTACTACCTGTGTGCCAGTGAATTTCCTTATTGCATTACCATACATTTCTATGATGAGATTCCTTTACTGTGTGTTGATTATAATCCCAAAGGAAAGCTGGATTATTACTGATATGTTAACAGCAGGGTTCTCTGACCGAGCGGATTGGTCTAATGACCTTTCCTATTGACTCCTGAACATTTTCAGTCCTTAGGGTCTGTTTTTATTGAAATCACTAATTTGTATTGAGCAGTAACATGCTGAGCAAAAAATTACAAATAGTTGTTTATTTTCCAAAATAATTCTTCAAAACTGGCCACAAAGTATCTCCATCAATGAGGAAGGATCTGGAGGGGTGTTAGTGCAGAATACTGTTGCTGAGCAGTGCTGAGTATTAACATATTAAGAATGAATATTTTGACTGCTCAAATCAGTCAAACACATTCTAATGGATTGACACATCTATCTGCTTTGATGAATTGGTGAATTTGTTAACATTTTCTCAACTTTTGGAAAACAGACAGAACTTTAATTTAATATATCTGTCCCTTGGTCTTTACAACACAGAAAGCAGCTATGGTATCATAGTAATAGAGTTCTCAAGAACTCATCACTTCCCAGTGAACAGAATGGAAAATGTTCTGCCTAGGTCAGATACTGAAGGTAACAGGCAGGAACATATTGCTTAACTGTGCCTGTGTGTCTTCACCACTTGTAGGGGGTTATTTATCAAAGACCGAATTTATCTCAACATGTTCTGTCAAAAACACTGCACAGGTTTTTCCCGCTTATTTATTCGATTTTGCATGAAAAAAAACCAGAATTTCACGATTTTCCTCCCGAAAACTCCGATTTTGTATGCTCTTTTTCCTAAAAAAATTCCAAAATCTTCGGGGTATTGCACGAAACACAGAGCACATAAAAAAAATCATTGGGACTTCTCCCATTGACTTATATGCAACCTCGACAGGTCGGAGATGCCGGATTTTCTGATTCAGTATTTTTTCCATCCTCGGGGTATAATAAATTCTGAAAAATTCTTGATAGTTTAAAAGTCAGATTTTATATTTAAAAAATCTAAATTTTTTCAGGATTTTTGCATTCGGAGTTTAGTAAATAACCCCTGTAATGATCTTCATTACTACATTACTGATTGAGGCCAGAACAATTTTCTTTAGTCTTTTTAACATCAAGTTACTTTAGAGTAATGACTATTGTGGAGCATGGATGGCTTTGAAAATATGTGGGGACACGTTGCTTTCAAAAACCTTTGTAGAAAAAGCCTTTTCAACAAGAAAATAGACAAGGGCGAATGTACACATCTTTTTTATGGAATCAAGAAAAAACACCAATGCAATTTTTGATAATTCTGCCCCGTGACGTAAAAATGTTTCCAATACTATCCATTTATCATATTCTTCTTTAAAACTTACATTCTCTTGAGTTTCTTGTATGGAGTAAAAACACCAGCAGGAATGGCCTTGATTGAATTCTGTTCCAGGCGTCTGCCAGAAGCAAGACATAAAAATATTATTTGTAGCATCTGCTTACCATGACTGCAGCAAAGTGGCCCAGAGCTGCGTCATTCACCTACAATGTGAAAACATGGATGAAAGTAAAACTTCAATGTTTGTTTCTCTGAATTCTCGTGGCTCAAAATGATAGTACTAGATGATATCTTTCTCAAACAAACAACCCATTGGGTATTGTTCTGGAAGAATTGGCAGGAGCATGAAGACCTGTTCAAACTTTAATTGTGCTTTTTGCTGTAATGATAGGTTTCAAGAACATTTACGTTCTTATATCCATGGTTTTTCTTAAACTAGAACTTTATTACTGTTATTATACTAAACGAGTGGTTATTTGGCCATTGCTGTCAAAAGCATAATAACAGTATAATGTTTATTCTGAAATCCAAGCGTCACAACAGCAACATGACCATGTGCTTAGTCTACCACGAATTCTGTCTGATCGAATAAAAACATATCAGAAATGCCAATATCTGCAGGATCCGTTTCTGTGGCATATAAGAACCAAAGAAAATAACAGGGCAAAATCACACGTTTCTGAAAATGTAGAAGCCACCAATGCATAGTACAGCTGATTTGTGACTCAGCAAAGATACATTCCCATTATATTTTTGCAAGTAAAATGTTATTAGACTGTTATTAATATACAAAAAAAGAAAAAATCTCAGATTTGGAGAATAAAATAACAATTGCTTAGAATTGATCTAAATGGTAAAGAGTTAAAGAGTCAACACACATCATCCAATGCTCTAATAATAACAGGTTAGGCCATAAGGACATAACTATATTGTTTTATGATTCTCAGGAAATTAACAGCTACTAAAAATGCTACCGATTTAGGTTGACGTGTGCAGTGTCATTGGATGGTGGCCTTGGAGTATGGAGTTCATAACAAGGAAGTAAGAGATTTATAAAACTACCACTACTTCAAGATCTGTCTTCAGTCCAGTGTATAAATTGTGTTATAATTAGGCTTTAGAATAATACTTTGGAAAAGGAGAATTGGATCATAAAATATATTTTTTTTTTTTGGAAGTGGACCGCATGCTAGTAGATCAATACACACTCAAATATTGTGAACCTTCACAGATGCAGTCTGTGAAAACAATTCTCATACAATCTTCCTTATATGTTGGAGAGACTGATAAAATAATCATGTGTGGCTCTGCGAGGAAATTCCTGTTTCTTGCTAAGAGGAAAAGGTCTGCAATATGCTGTGTAATTTCAGTTTACAAAGCATGAAATAAGAGGAGATAATAAAGCTGACAAGTACCTTGTTCTAACTTTCAGGTTGGAAGGGTCTAGAGCAAACTTGTTAACCAGTGAGTCTGCCTGTAGAATGCTAATGAATGCATCATCTTATTTGTATGTGTATCTGGCATATATTGAACAGTACATTAGAAACTTTTTAGAAATTTACATTGACTAATCTATCTAATGGAAAAAAACCTCTTTAAACCTCAGCAAAAACGACTGCAATTATATTGTTTTAATATCAATAAATACCCTAAACTGATATATATATATATATATATATATATATATATATATATATATATATATATATATATATATATATAGTGTTTTTCTCCCTGTTTGCTCCATTTTGCTACTGTAGCACAATTAATAAGTGGAGAAATTCTGGTTGGCCAGCTTCACTGGGGGCTTAATTCTCCCCCGATCATGATCTTGCTTACTTCCCATAGAAAAAAAACGGCATATGTTTTCATTTCCTCTTTGCACATTAAGGGGCAGATTTATCAAAGGTCGAGTTGAATTTTCAAATTCAAAAATTTTTAATTTTGAGCTATTTTTTGTGTACTTTGACTAGGGAATAATCTAAATTCTTTAAAAATTCGACTTCAAACACTCCACCATCTAAAACCTGCCGACTTGCTGTTTTAGCCTATGGCCTCCTAGAACCTATTTGGAGTCAATTGATGGACTTTGAAAAATCAAAGTTTTTTTGGGGAAAAACTTCAATTCGAATATAAATTCGAATGCACTATTACTTCAATTCATATAATTCAAATACAGCTGAATACTGGATTTGATCGAAAATGGACCTATTCAGGCAAAAAAAAATTTGACTTAATTTCGGTTAGTCTTTTTCAAATTCGACCCTTGATAAATATGCCCCTTAAAGTAGAAGAATGGGATCTGTTATCTGGGAATGCCATCTCCCAAAGACTTTATTTTAAGCAAATATTTTTTTAATGATTCCCCTTTCATTTGTAGTAAAACAGTGGCTTGTACTTGAAACCAACTAAGACATAATTAATCCTTATTGGATGCAAAACAACCATATCAGGTTTAATCAATGTTAAAGATACTTTTTCAGAAGACCTAAGGTACGGAGTTCAATATTAAGAAAATGTCCAGGTCCCAAGCATTCTGGATAAGAGGTCCCATATCTGTATGATCTTTAAAATTTGCTTTCATTACATTCTAATGTACCCAAGGACCAAAGGTTATTTCAATGTTTTTTTACTTAACAAATTTCGAATTTTTAGTTTTTTTAGAAATACTGTATAGGAAAATCACATTTTTTTGTGGAAAAAATTTAAATTTAATTGTTAGTAAATTGACCCCAATAGATATGTAAAAAACAGTAGTTCTTCTTAACCTTACATTTTTAGACAATAACTCTACTGGTGATTTAGCTGTCAAACACTCAAGGAACATTCAAAACCTTCAAGTCTTTTCTCTCAATGTGATCCTACAAAAGTAATTGATAGTTCCCCCACAAACACACGCAAAAAATGTGTTTTCCTTGGACAAAATGGTGCAGAATATTAAATATTACATTCTTATGCTTTGTGTGAATATATATATATATATATATATATATATATATATATATATATATATATATATATATATATCAGAAATAACTAATAACCATTCTCAAAACAAACTTTACATTCTAAAATTCTGTAGAGATTCCAATGCAGAATAAAACATATTTAAAATCAGAGGAACTTAAAGGGAATGTAAAGACAAAAAAATAAAATCCCATTTTTACTTTCTTTAATGAAAAAGAAATCTATCTCCAATATAATTAAATATACTTAAATTAAAAATGTGTACCATTTTTATAATGTACCTGACTGTATGCAGTAAAAATTCCCCCTTTGTTTTACTTGCTCTGACAGCTTTGTTTGTTTCCCTATAAAGCAGCCGGGGACTGTGTAGAGATTTGTATCCACAGACTCAGTGCAGTCTGCATATTCTGATTATTAATCAGTCTTTCTGTATCAGCTTCTATGGCAGATATTATTTGACTTGTGGTGTTTTGATAATTTATGACAATCCCTAAGCTTATCCTCCCAACTGAAGCCCAGACCACACTGAGCATGTGCACAGTCTTGGTCTTGCAAAGATGTTTAACAAAGTTACAAGATGACAGCCCCCTGCGGCCAACTTTGAAAACATACATCATTTATTTAATTAGGCTTCTGGTGCAGTAAGTTCATGTTTATGTTTAGTATATAAAATACAGCATTTCTAACATTATTCTTTTTTAGACTTTAGTATCCTTTTAAAGTTTATTTTTTAATATACTATTTTTATCAGCTTTTTGTTCTCATAGACAAGACAAACCTAAATACATTCTTTCATTCTACAGCCCTGTTAGTTCAAACCTTAGTCAGTCTATTTGTCTCCAAGACTAAACATGCATCTGAGAAAAGGGAGCAGGATCCCAAACTTGATTTACTTTGCATCAGCTGTCTCCCTTTAGTGAGGATCAGTTAGTATTTGTTACCCTGTGCAGTGAAGGAGCACTTCTATTGCAATTTTTCTATTTCAAACAACATCTAATGTATAATGGTTTGTCAGACTTCTCCATAACACAGACAAATCACAGGCATGAAAAAAGGGAAGCATCAGTGCTGATAATTCTTGGCTGTCAAATGAACTGAGTCTACAAATGAGACGGCCACGCTCTATTAACAATGCCTTTGTACTCTGCTTGAGATCTGTCATAAAATGTCCCTTCTGCACTTTTTTGGCAGGCAAATTTTTTTCTGGAAAGGTTACAATATGTAAACTGGATTTTAGCAATAAAGTCATCAAGGCAGTAAATAACAGGGGAGCTTGGTTTAGTGAATTCTGCGTGGCTGAATATTTAGAGGACTGTTTAATAGGAATGATTTATATTGTAAACTTACAATTATAAGGAATACTATAATAAAAAACACACAGTTCTTTGCATGGGACTGCATTTACATCCCATAATGTAGCCACAACAAGTGCTGTCAGGGAGGTAATGGGTGACTAGTGATGGGCGAATTTGCGCCATTTCGCCGAAAAATGTGCGAATTTCACGAATTTTCGCGGGTGTTTAGCGAATTTATTCACTGGCGGCGAATCGCGCAAATTCGCCACAAATTTGCGCCTGGCGAATAAAATTCGCCCATCACTACGGGTGACACAATGTCGATAACAGGATTCAAACATCATACTGTAACGTTACTCTTTAAGCTTTTTGTATGCATAGAAAGATCACCTTGGAAAGTCTAATTTTACTCCAGTCATTAAATAATTAAAAGGTTAAAGGAATTGTAACTGCAATCTTGGCTTCTTAAAACCTAATAAAGCAGCATACAACCATCACCCTAGAAAGAGTATCTATTTAACCCATAAGCAAATGTGCAGAAAGGATGGCTAAAGTGGATAAAGGTAAAACCAGGTTGGCCAACGACTCCAACTGGCATATGTTTCTGGTCATTACCTAGAACATCACTGGCTAGCTCTATTGTATAATGATCTCGAAAAGGGGTAAAATAATAGAAACAGGTCATTTTTAAAATAACCCTTACACATTGTATCTTTTTAAAGACTATATGCAGAATAACACAATTGACTGGAGCAATCCATTGCCCAGTAACCTTCAGGCCAGTGTATATTTATTGCACCTTGAGTGGTGAACAGTGTGCATGTGTGAAGGATCCAGAGAGCAATTCCTTGTTCAGTTTCAGTCCATCGGCACATGTGAGTTTGATGGGGTTAGTAAAAAGGGTAAAAGCAGTAAATGCAATAAAAGCTCTCCGTGACTTGCTACTGTTATTACAGCAAAACAGCAAGAGGGTCTACAATAATAAATGGACAACTGAATTGTACCAATAGTTAACAGGGTTTAAGAAGGAAAGGTTAAAGATTAAAACTAAGAAAGCTTTATCAGAAAGGTCTAAATAAATACACCAGCAAACCCTCAAAGTAATGCTGCTCTGAGTCCTCTGTCAAAAGAAACACAGCATTTCTTTCCTTCTATTGTGTACATATGGGCTTCTGTATCAGACTTCCTTATGTCAGCTTAAACCTTCAGGGCACGGGCTCGAGCATGCTCAGTTTGCTCCCATCTCCCCTCCCTTCTCCCCTGCTGTAATCTGAGCCCAGAGCTATGAGTGAGCAGGAAGAGACTCAGGCAGGAAGTGATGTCTAGAAGTGACAGGGCTGACCAGCACTCAGACAGATCCACATGACCAAAGAAAATCGTTTAAAAAATTGTTAGTTTAAAAAATGTATATTTGCATCTCCATCTGCATTATACATTTTTTAAACTTTGTACAAATAGAAATATATATCCCAAACCGGGGAGTCTGGGGCTGGAGCACCCAGGCCACATTTACTATTTGGTGAGTCATTCCTAATTTATCCTGGCGCACCGTGTTTTTCCAAACCATTGCATGGAAGTGATGTCACACCAAGCTAATATGGCAGCTGCTATCCTAAACAGAAAGCGCTTCTAGAGCTGCTTACTCAGGTATGGTAAAGCATTTTACAGAATAATTATAGCATTCTAGTTTGCACTATTGTGGCTAATCTATTCACAATAAAATACCTAAAAGTATGCCTTAGTATACCTACAAGAGTTCATGACCTGAACATTCAACATGAGAAAAAAAAACAGCTGTAAATGCATTTTAATTCTACTAAAAGGATCAAAGAAAAAAATTGCATCCTTACTCTGGTGTTTATTAAATGATATACTCAATATGAAATGTTATGCCAGCTACTACTCTGCCTATGACATTGGTATAAAATCTTTGCTTACATCTCGATGATGCCTTCTGGCAAGTTGGCAGGAATTTCAGTCAGGCCTTTCCCTCGACAGTCCACCACATTGTTGCTGCAGGTACAGGCAAATGGGCAGCTGACTGCGTTGGCATTGCATGATGGAGGCTCATTTTGGCTTCCTGTGAAATAAAAGCAAGTGTTAGAATATAACATAATGCCACAGCTAACTATTTTACACGGGCATACATTATTCATCATTTTATTTTAGCATTTTTTAATGCAATGGTGGAAAACAAGTCAGACATCGACTAAACAACAGAAAATAAGAACACACATTCTATTCTCATTATAAAAGGAATGATTATTCAAAGAAAGAAAATTATTTTCTTATTATTTATGGGATGTATGCCTTAGAAAAATGATTTAATTATGTTGTTATTAATGTAATCCACATCTTTAAAAAAAGAAAAGTATAGGCGCCTATATACTGTAACTCAATATTTATTGGCACCGTTTTTGAAACCATGTTGTTTCACTTTCAAATTTTGATCATAACATTTTAAGCTCGTCAACAACTTGACCTAAAAATATTCCAACTGCTATACAAGGAAATGCCTCTTTATCCCCTCAAAATAATTTAGTTTAAAGTGCCTATTTTTGCTCTATGTTCAGCACTCGGTAGACTACATCAAAACAATTTCCCCCCCTCAGAATACACTTTGAAAGCCCGGGCCATTTCTTATTCACTGCTATCAATGCATTATGATATGGCAAAAGTGTTTTTCATTCTGCTTAATGGTAGAAGGTTTATGAAATTCTAACTGTTGGATGGTAGAGTTGCTAAGCAGCGGAGAGATATAGAGTTCTTTAAGAAAAGAAGGCTGCCTGCTTCAAATAAAGTATATTTACAACCTTTTTCAACCCTTTAAAATAAATTTTCAGATAGCAGCTGCATTGACAAGATACAACACAGAATGTTCAGCTCATTTAATTGTTACATTAATTGACTGAAATATTTGCAGAATTTTCCATTTATTCAGAATATAAAAAAAACAGGAACGAAAAGTAAGATATTCATTTGGATGAGACCATTCTGAAATGTCAGCATTTTGATATGCAGATAATTTTCCACAAACGGGCAGAAAAAAATAATAAGTTAAAAGCAACTGTAAATCAAGGGGCAATCTTTCTTGACAAAAGAAAAGAGAATTACTGAAATCCCAAGTCCTCCGTTTGAAAAATGTCAAGGATTCCACCGAGACTTGGTGTCTGTATGCTTGAATTTTCATTAGCTCAAAGAGATAGAAGCCAATAGTCATCATTCTTTTCATCTGTCAATACAGTGTTGACAAGGTCCAAAAGTTAAAAAAAAAGTGAGAGAAGCCATCAAATATGATTTTAAATATTCCTCCATGGAGCTGAAAGAGCAAATTCCACAAACTGTTGTGGTTGAAAAAGCCACATTTATAAATATGGATTTTGAAATGGGAATTATGATTGGGTGAAAAATTATGGGTTAGGGACAGTAGTATCTTTTATTTATATAGAGCTCACCTATTCCACAGCGGTTTATAATATATAATAATCGGATATAATCATATCAGTTTTATCACGACCAATTAGGATGTTTTTGGACAAAAGGACCAAAGCACCAGGAGGACACAAATACAATCACCACTAAAACATACAAATTCCGAGCTGGAATTACATTGCTGCTGTACGGCAGCAATGCTAACCACTGTACCATTATTCTGCCCTTTGATTTAAAAAAATTATATCTTTCAGTTTGTTTTGCACTAAAATATGGAGTGGACAAATATATTTATATCATTATGGGCAGATGTATCAAGGGTCGAATTTCGAGGGGTTAAATCCCTCGAAATTCGACTTGGGAATAGAATCGAACAGGCAATTCGGGCTAATTTACGCGCTGGCGAATATTCGAATGGGCGAATATTCGCCCGGCGAATAGTCGCACGATCGAATATTCGATGGAAGGATTTTCATTCGATCGAATGCCTTTTTATTTGATCAAAAATTTAGAAAACAAGCCTATGGGACTTTCCCATAGGCTTTTAAAGCAATTCGGTAGGTTTTAGGTGGCGAAGTAGGCAGTCGAAGTATTTTTAAAAGAGACAGTACTTCGACTATCGAATGGGCGAATATTCGCAGTGTTTTTGCACTCGATCTATTCGAATCATTCTACTCAGGCGAATTTACGCCAATTCGATAGTCGAGGAGCACAAAAAACGACTTGAAAATTCTAGTATTTTTCCATCTATTCCTTCACTCGAACTTAGTGAATTAGCCCCTGAGTGTTTAAGCCCCATGTACCGGAATTCCAACACATAAACATTTATTTGTAATAAAATATGATCTACAGTTTGGTTATTTTTTTTTGGATTTTAAACTTATTATTGATGGTAGTAAAGTACATAATAAAGAATTGCAAGTGGATGGTCACATCTCATTAAAACCTTATATCCCACGTCTAGGAGGGAAGTATTTATTGCACTGTGAGCTGCAGTTTGGTTATTTCTATATATGGAACCAAAGCTATGGTGATCTCTTCTAGAACGTTCTCCCCTTGCCCACTGTCTGTCACTTGTTTAAAAACCTAACATAAGCAATTATTATTTTGTAAATTGAAAAAAAAAAAAGGGTTGAAAAATCATACCCTATGCCACATTTGTACCAGCCATTTTTGTGCAGTAAAGAGAGAAAGTTCTTGACTAACCAACAGTTTATACATTTAACTATATTATAATAAATAATGTAACCCCTGCTAAAATTTATAACGATATTAAAAGTCACCTTGGAGTTATGTGACCTGTATAGCGATGTATACCTGCTATATACCTTATTTAAGAAAAAAAGGCGACAGCATTTGCTGTAATGTTTTTTTGCAGAATAAAACTTGCTTGCAAGTAAAAATGACATTATTCCATTATTTTCAATAGGGCTGAAAATCTTGAATGTTTGTTAAACTGTGGAAATATAGTCAATTTCCGTTGACTATAGAAATACAGCTTCTACTTGCCCAGGTTTTTTTCAAGTATATTTTCGCATTTTTTCTTTTGACAAATAGAGACTCTGAGGTTCCAGAAATGATTCTGAGTACATGATTGAGCACATTGGTGTTCTCGATTTTACACTACTACGTTTTTCCTTTCAAGAAAATCTCAAACTCGAATTTTTGAATAAATAGACCACCTAGTGTGAAAAGCTGAATTGCTTCTAGCTAAGCAATTTCTGTTAAAACAACACTAAAAATAATACAAAGGGGATGTGGGAGCACTCCAAGCCTAACTTGAGAATACATTTACACTAGAATGGAATTGCTTCTGGACGTATTGACAAAAAAAGGTGGAACTGCACATTCCCTACACCCAGTTCATTTTGTGCAAGCGCAAATATTTAAAAAAACAAGTTTTTTGTTTACAAAATTTACCAGAGCCATAAAATTGCCAAGCTTCTACACTGTGTCATCTTAATCCTCATGATAATCAGAAATGCATGTTGTATTTCTCTGTTAATATTCTATTGTATTTCTAAGGGATAAGATACGTGTGTCTATTACTTTGTGAAAGTTGTGTTACCCTGGTTATGGTATACTGACTTGGATACTTTAACCTACTACCAGTGATATAGGTTTTACATTTCAAGATGTGATTGAAATCTAGCAACATGTGGTCATAATGATATTCTCTTGATTATGCCACATGTAAAATATAATGTTTGTACACACACAGTATTATAATTCAGAGACAGACAACTAGACGAATTACATGAATGGATAATTTAACTCATAAACAACATATAATAAAAAAGGCTTGGGAAACTGCATTTATTCACTTTGATGACATGGCACATTACAGATGACATGACCAAGATGTAAAAATGCATACAAGCTATACAAATGTTTTTTTTCCCAAATGAAATTTGGATCAATAATAAAATAACCCTTCGCATTATGTTGTGCCAAAACATTACTCTAAAACTGGCTGTATTGCTAGTTATTTCGTGTGAGAAACTTCATAGACAGTTAAGGCCTTTATCATTTTTGAAACACTCAATAGAAAATGGGCCAACGGTTTAAAGTATAACTTTTTTATATCTTTTGTATTTTATAAAGCCCAACAGTGCAGATAGTGGAAAGAGAGCCTAGTTTTTGAGATTATACATAAAGTAACTGGACATTGCAAATCATTATGTCTGTAGGCCAATGAAAAGCAGTATTTTTTATTTGTTTCCCTTGCCTTCTCCATAACCTTATTCCTGTGTTGTAGCTTATACTTAAAGAAAGGCACAACAACGTAATATGATACATCTGTATTATTATTATTATTATTATTATTAGAATACATTTATTAGAAAACATTTATATGACTTTGGTGGTAGACCATTCCAAAATTCTCTACTCCATCCACTCACGCATATTTCCTTTAGTGATAACAATGACACCTGCCCATCTGTACTAGTCCAAAACAACAAATTCTATAAATAGATCCCTTTTACTTAAAGGGATACTGTCATGGGGAAAAAAAAAATTCAAAATTAATCAGTTAATACTGCTGCTCCAGCAGAATTCTGCACTGAAATCCATTTCTTAAAAGAGCAAACAGATTCTTTAATATTCAATTTTGAAATCTGACATGGGGCTAGACATATTGTCAATTTCCCAGCTGCCCCAAGTCATGTGACTTGTGCTCTTCACTCTTTACTGCTGTACTGCAAGTTGGAGTGATATCACACCCCTCCCTTTTCCTCCCCAAACAAAAGAATAATTGGAAGGTAACCAGATAGCAGCTCCCTAACACAAGATAACAGCTGCCTGGTAGATCTAAGAACAGCACTCAATAGTAAAATCCCATGTCCCACTGAGACACATTCAGTTACATTGAGAAGGAAAAACAGCAGCCTGCCAGAAAGCATTTCTCTCCTAAAGTGCAGGCACAAGTCACATGACCAGGGGCAGCTGGGAAATTGACAAAATGTCTAGCCCCATGTCAGATTTCAAAATGGAATATAAATCTGTTTGCTCTTTTGAGAAATGGATTTGAGAAATGGATTCAGTGCAGAATTCTGCTGGAGTAGCACTATTAACTGATGCGTTTTGAAAAAAACATGTTTTCCGATGACAGGATCCCTTTAAAATATGGGTGGATTCAACAAATAAAACTTTTTAAGGTAAAGTTCTTATAAAAGATAGCCAATCACCTGGACAAACAAAGTCCTTCTTTTGTACTTCGGCAACATTGAAGCCTCTCAGGTGAACCGGTGACATGCAGAAAGTAAACTGCCCGATGGTCCGTCTCTGCCGCAGCCAGTCGGACAACCAAGTGAGGTGACAGTCGCAGTACAGGTAGTTGGAATGAAGACGTCTGAAATAAAACAAGTGTGCAAATTAAATACTAAATTAAACCTTAAACCATGCCGAACTGCATCACTAAAAGCAAAAGTATAATTTGTTGTTCTTTTTTGTTTTAATCAAATAATAAATCATACAATGCAATGAATTAGAATCTATTGTGCCAAATAATTCCTTGGGGCTCATTTGTAAACCCAAGAGCAGCCTTCTCTGATGAATTGCAAACAATTATGCAAAAGATGCAAAGTGCAATGGTCATGCATGCGAGGGAGCCTTTGAATCAATAATATCCTTGAGGACATGTTACTTCCAGGATTCCCTTGGTGTGTTGCACCTACACACACACCTAACTGACAGTTAGAAACTGCAATTTAATGCTGATTTTTGCACCTGGACCCTGTGCTGGGTAGTTTCATTACTGATTTTCAATAAAGTAAAATGTAATTTTTAGTAGGGACATTATAGTATAAGATAAGGTATGTCAGACCTCCTTACAGCTAAGCAAAGAAACATTATTCTGTATAGACTTTTTTTTTATTGGGTAAAACAAAGAAGAAATGCAGTATGGAACATCTGGACAAATCTCATAATACAACTTCATAAATGCCTATTATTTTATACTTCGTTCCTGTTCTGTGGATTCTCGCACATTTGGTTTATTTCACTTCCTCAAGTGTTATAATGCTCTCTCTCTTTACTGGAAAAATTTTACTTCCATTTCTAATTATATGCAAGTTATGATATAAAAGTTCAAAAGTAATAAGAGAAAAAAAAAACTGCACCCCTGCTGGCAATGGGAGATAATAAACATTAATAATAAACATTGTGCAGCAGTTCCTGCTGTAAAGTTTTATATGGAGTGGTTAGTGCAACAGAGAAATACTGTAAATTGGTGGACTTCTTCAAGTATGTGTTACTGCACTGGGGTGCCAGTGTTATATCTTTAACATTAGCAGGTGCAGCTGGAATTAACAATTGCCGGTCACAGTAAAGAGGGAAATTGCTAAATGACGTATTTCACATGTGCAGATAGGCTGGAGGTGAAACTCCACTTGATGTGTATGTGATATTGATTTTTAGCACACTTAGGTGGGGATAAACAATTTCATAAAACATGTTCAGAGGACATCAAAGACTAATCCTGCTGGAGGAGCTTGAGAAATATACATAGGTTTGTAGATGCTTCTTTAGTAGATACTGACAAAGAGGGGCAGCTGTGTTTGCTTTACAGGCCGATGGGCCAGATGTGGTACCTGGGGGAGTTAAGCTGGCCATAGAAGTTGAGATTTTTAAAAGATCAGATCCTGATCGTGAGACCACGATCTTCTCAGAACGATCTTACGAATTGACCATCAACTAAAAAGACCAATTTGCCAGGAAAACAAAGGGGAGCTGCCTGCTTGGCCCTGCAAACATAGATAGATTGCACTGGGACCAACAAAGATTTTTTGACCTGGCCGATCAATTTCCTGACAGATGTCGGCCGAAAAATCGTAAGATGTACGATCATTCGAATCCCACTAACCGCACAATAATTTCGAAGGATTGGTCAGGCTTCCCTAAAATCGGTCGTTCGGCAAGAAGAATTGTCGCGTCTATGGGGAGCTTTATTTATGGTGCAGGAGGGTGACACACAGGGTCAGGTGTAGGGGGTTACGATGAGATTCTTTCAGGACCCATATTACTCATTCAGTGAATTGCTGGCACCAAGCTTTACCGTATGCATAGTACATTGGGGAAGGTATCACCATCCTTGGTAGCACTCCTGCCAAGACATCACTTATTGAATGCAAGTTCAAGAAATGTGATCTATCACTTCAAAGAACACATTTTCCCTGATTTACAAATGGCAGCAACCTTTACACCACTGCAGGCAGCAACTGGAATTTCCCCTGACCAGATTCTATCTGGGCTCGATTTGTCTGTGGCAATGCCAAATTTAGCCAAATATATGCTGGGGCTCATGGAAGCACGTGATTGATAAAGATTGGCAGTTTGGAGTCAATGGAGTGGGGCGGTGAAGTTCTGAGGATGCTGGAGGACAGGAGACAGCAGGCTCCCAAATTCAATTCAATTCTGCAAATGACTGCTCACTTCAGTATTTATGGGGTAAAGTGATGAATGTCACAAAGGTTGCACCGGGTGGTCTCAGTTTAACATCTAATTGGTTGACAAATGTTGCTTGAATTGGTACAAAGTATATGTTATGATTCAGGGGGTCCTTATTTATCAAATAAAATTAAATTTAAAAAGTCCGACCAAGCTTGAATCCACGTGAAAAACTCGATAAAATCAAACGAAAATCCAAATTTTATGATTTTTTCAAATTTTTTTCCCAAATCACTGGATTTTTTTCTGTCTTTTTCCCTGAAATTTTTTCATATTTTTTCCACGAAACGTCTGAAATACTCAGATTTTTCGGGGCTAATTCCAACACGGACCACAGAAACTTCCAAATATGATAGGGACCTTTTCCATTGACCTATATACAACCTTGGCAGGTCTGAGATGCCAGATTTTCGAATTTGGACTTTTTCCATCCTTGGGTATAATAAAACTCAAAAAATGTGAGTGTTTTTTCCTCTAAAAATTTGGATGTTATAGTAAAAAAACTTGAATTTTTCTAGTTTTCGACATTCGAACTGAAATAACCCCGTAAGAGTTCCAAGCATGACAGCTATTAACATGAAGAGAATGTCCGAGTCTGATGGACACCTTTCCTCATCCAAAGAGAAATAAAAGTGATCAATGTCTGGAAATAACATAAGGTGAGCCTATTGCAGTAGCTGATCGGAGAGCTTTTCTCTACCTTGCTGCTGTAACCCCATGATCATGCTCATTTTAATGGCCTTTTTAGAACAGCGCTACCTTGCAGATGCCCCAACAGCAGGACATTCCCCCATTTACCAAATGAATATAGCGCAATGCTTAACATAAATAACGCTGCTTCGACAAAAAAACACATGAAAGCAGATCAATGGAAACTAATTCCTGCCAGTTCTAATTAAGGAGAAGAGATCGATATTAGCTAACAACATGGAAATGAATTGAGCCTTGACAGAACTAAACAACTGAATCAAGGACAATATTTCAAAGCCTTGGTTAAAGCAGTATTTTTCACTTGCAGAGTACATTTCCTTGTCTATTTTTGTAACGTATTGTGGGTTTTTGTGATGCCATACACTTGCTAATATATGCTTATATGCTATTTCATATATACTGTTAGTGCTTATTTCACCTTGCAGGTCTGTTTAAAGTGTATGTAGGATTTTTAACCAATGGCTACCCAGTTGCTGAAATATTAGAGAAGCAGATATATTAGAGGATTCTGCTTACATCACATATGTTTGTCATATACGGGTTATTATACTTATTTATTTTAAATCAAGATTTTCTTCTATTGCAGGATGCCATTTATTGCATGCTATGGCTTAAAGCAGTGGTCCCCAACCAGTAGCTCCTGAGCAACATGTTGCTCTCCAACCCCTTGGATGTTGCTCTCAGGGTCCTCAAAGCAGGTGATTATTTTTGAATTCAAGGCTTAAAAGCAAGTTTTAATTGCACAAAAAATAAGCGTAGTGCCAAGTAGAGCCTCTTGGAGGCTGCCAGTCTACATAGGGCTAACAAATGGCCAAACACAGCCCTTACTCGGCACCCCAATGGGATGCCTGTGTTGCTCCCCAACTCTTTTTACATTTGAATGTGGCTCACAGGTAAAAAAAGGTATGGGATCCGTTATCCGGAATCCTGTTATCCAGAAAGTCTCTCATAGGCTTAATTTGATCCAAATAATCCAAATTTTTAAAAACAATTTCCTTTTACTCTGTAGTAATAAAACAGTAGCTTGTAGAAATCCCAATTTTTCATTAAATTGGCGGGAAAAAACCCCGAAATGATCGGCTTATTGTACAAAACCCAGAGCAGACAATAATATCTTCAAATTGCAAATAGGACCTCTGCCATTAACTTCTACAGAACCTTGACAGGTTGAAGATGGCGTATTTTCGGAGTCTGACTTTTTGCAGCCTTGGGGTATAAAAAATTTCGGAAATTTTTTTTTTCCACTAAAAATTCTAATTTTATAGTAAAAAAAAAATGTTTTCAAGTTTTTACCATCTGGACTTTAATAAATGACCCCCTCAATGTATGAAGATCCAAATTATGGAAAGATCCAGAAAACAGGTCCCAGACCTGTATTATATATCAGGTTAGAATAGTATCTACAAATCCTTATATACAACTTGTAGGGATTTTAATTGTGCTCATAGAGTTAATAAAAGGTGTAATTAGGGGGATAGTAAACATTTGTAGGTAACAACACACCCTTTTACATGAGCAGGGTAACAGTTCAGGTATATGGAGCCTTTTTTTAAATGTATTTAGCATTTTGTTCTACAGCTCTCCAATTTAAACTGTTATATGATCTTAAGGGTCCCGTTACCCTACCGACCAGGAAGTGATTTGAATGACAGACTGGAAGATTAATTGGAGAGGGTAGGGTTGCCACCTTCTTGCTCAGTGGAATCCTGGCAGGGAACGGGGCCATGACAGAGCGGAGGTGGGACAGAAATGCAACGGGGGCGAAGGTATGATATGGTGATCGGTGATTGGCCGGGTACCAATTATAGGAAATCCTGTCTGGTTTTCCTGATTTGGAAAACCAGGCAGGCAGTTTTACCCGGGCTGCCCTTCAAAAAACCGGGCTATCCGGGTCAAAACCGGTCAGGTGTTAACCCTAGGAGAGGGTCAGAATAGAAAGATAAGCACCAAAAATAACAATCTAGCCGCAGAATGTGTGTGCTTTCTGGTTGCTGGGTATCACTGACCTTCATAACCACAATCAGAGATGGATAACAGAAATGCAACTAATTAAAAAAAGAACAAAATGAAATATTAGAAAAAAGGCCAGTTGCTAAATTGTTCTGAATATCAATGTCTTCTTCTCTCTGAGCTAGCTGTCTAGTTGTCTGCATTGTGTTAAGGGGCAAAACACGTGCCTAGGGTTTTTTAAAGGTCTTCAATCAGTCATCCCTTTCCCTCAAACCCACATGACTGCCCATCTGACCAATGGAACTGAACGCTTCCATAATATTAAAGAACTATTGCACAGTATATTATAGTGATGGACATTACAATTACCATGACATTTTCAAAGGTGCCAAGCTTTAATTTGCTTATCCATAGTATTGTGGCACATCCAAACATATACTTATTGGTGTTCAAATGTGATGTGCCTTAATCAGCCATCCATTTACCCAAATCATGCACCTGCCTATCTGGCTAAGGAGACTGCCTCATTCCATATCAGGAAACTATACCTCCTTGCCTGATTGGATAATCAGGTATTGCCGTATAAAGGCCTGCCTATCTATCTGACCAATTACATTGCGGTGTTTGACCAGTACAAATGTTTTGCGTTGGTTTTGCAAAAAATGATTCCGTTATTTTAAAGATGTAACATAAAAGTTGTGGGCAATTTCAGGTACAGCAGGTTTATTGTTAAATAAAGTGATTTTTTTTTTTAATTTGAAATATAGTTCCATTAACACGGTGCTTTTGGAAGCAGGGTATAAAGTCTTGACTAGGTGGTACTTAACGCCAGCTAAAATAGCGAAGATATATATCGCACTTCTAACAACCATTGCTTCCGAGGATGTAGGATGCCAGGCACGATGGGGCATATTTGGTGGACGTGCCCGAGGGTTATTAGATTCTGGAGGAGGGTCTATCAATTAATATTTTCGGTTTTTCAAATTAATCTAAGGCAGCACCCTTACGAAGCCTTAATGGGACTACCTCCTACAAATATCCCGAAAATTCATTGTAAATTGTTGAATCACATATTCTTGGCGGCCAGACAAACAATAGCGAAATGCTGGAAGAGCCCCAATGTCAATTACACTATGTTTAAAAATAAGGTCGATTGGATATACTGTACGTGAATGAAAGGCTTTCGGGGTTGGCCACGGACAGGTTACAGACGATTAACAAAATTTGGCAACCCTGGATTAGGTATAGGTTTAATGGCACAGTCTCGGGTGGCATTTGACGGGTTACGATAGCAGGGCAGTCAGGCACTCTATATGCACTTGATTTCCATACTCAGTCCATGGTAACTGGGTCTCCTCCAGTTGGGTTATGATGACCGTTTTTTTATTTTTTATTTTTTTCCTTTTAGTGTTTTCTGCTTGATTTGTGCTATGATGTTAAACTGTTGACACTATTGTTGAATAGAAAACAGTGGTTCGCATTTATACATAAAATGTAGTTCTGTATCATGGCGGATACCTAACATTCTGTGAATGTATCGGGATTACGTATATTGATGTTAACAGAATGTAATTTGATTTTATATTTCTGTGAGAAACTACACAAATAAAAATATTTTTTAAAAAAAATAAAGTGATTTTTTATAGACCAATACATCCATTACATAAAAGTATACATTTTTGCATATTTTTCTACACTAATTTGTGTTAAATTATTTTTTTTTATGTTCTATGTTTTTTAAGGCTGCTTGTGGAGTCTATGATCTGAAATTTACAGCTGAATATGTGCACACAGATTTAACAAGGCTTTATACAGGATATTAATTCCCGTAATTAAGTGATAATGACATATGTGTGAGAAATTGCATTCAGTTACCCATTATTAAAAGGTTTGGCAGTGATATTTCCTAAGTATGCTTTTCTGTTCCTAACCACATGCAGAAGGTTTTCCCCAGGTAGAAGATGGCACATATAACACTGTGCCATGGTATTAGTATGGGGTGGTGAATGCAAGGCTTTATTATGAAAAAGTAATTGCATTCTTGGGTGACTCAAGCCACCATGCACTTTAATATGCCAGAATATTGCAAACAGGTTGATTTAGCCATCCATTTCTCTCTCTGTATAACCTCCAGTCTTTGTGTAAGACTTGCTGCAGTGTTGACTAACAGAGTTATCTTGACCTGAAAAAGTCTCCAAAGTTTGATACCGCCATAAAAAGTGCATCCAAGGCCGCCCCAGGGTAGTTCAACATGCCACTGGTAAATTGTGATATGTTTTCAGTCACCATTTTGCAGACTTTCTCTTTTAATGATCTTATTCAGACTGCCAGGAGTTCTATTGCCAAAAATAGGGGTTCAAAACCTGGTGGCCAATTGGAAAGTATCAGAGTGTGTATTACTGACCAGGACTTCTGCATGGGGATATTTGTATATTGCCTGTACCCAGACTATGAAACAAGGCCCACATCTAAATCAGTCTAAGACCTTTCATAAGTACCACCATTGTATAATAAGTAAATTACACAATTTTCAATTGCCACTTCTCTTAAATATGCGGAGTATGTAGCAGCAATCCATTTTCTAGAGCTCTAACCCTCTGAGCCCAATAAATGGGTTTCCTGCAGTAACAACATCAGAACTCAATTTCCTAAATGCATTTAGAACAACAGATCAGAACAGTTTTTATCTTAGGCAAAGTGTTCCAAGGCACAACAGAGAAACCTGCAATTGCATTACAATTTACATTGGAAATTATTATAGGCAGGCAGGACCTACTCGGAAGCTGGGGGTAATTTATCAACACTGGGCAAATTTGCCCATGGGCAGTAACCCATGGCAACCAATCAGATTGCTGCATTCATCATTCTACTTGCAGCTGGCTTTAAAAAGCTAATCACTGATTGGTTGCTATAGGTAACTGCCCATGGGCAAATTTGCCCAGTGTTGATAAATGAGCCTTAGTGTGTCTATGAAAATTGTAATTCATCCTGGTCGTGCTATACAGCATCTAGTAGAATTAAATCAAAGGCAACTGGACTTTTAGGGGGTTATTTACTAAGGTCCGAATACCCGAAAAATTTGTGATTTTATTCAATAAAATCAGACTTTTAAAAAAATCATGAATTTTTCAGAATTTATTAAACCCCAAGGGCTAAAAAGACAGAATATAAAAACACGGCATCTCAAACCTGTCGAGGTTGCATAAAAGTCAATGGGAACAGTCCCATTGATTCTTGGTTGTGTCAGGGGTTTCTGGCAATTTCACAATGTTTTTGGAGCTTTCGGGTGAAAACGTTGAAAAACTCTGAGATTTCGGGAAAATTCACGAAAAAATCGTGAAAATCAGAGCTTTTCCCGCAAAGCAAATTTTTGGGAAAATGTAATAATAAATAAGCTTTAAAAACCCGATTAGATCGGAGTTTATAGCAGCCAATATTGAGATAAATTTGGACCTTGATAAATAACCCCCATAGAGTTTTTTTGAAAATGTTTCACCACCCATCTGAGTGGCTTTTTCAATTCAACTGAGTGGTACTGATGCTAAAAAAATAATCTTTAAAATGTGACTGTACATTAAAAATTACCCATCTCAGCCTGTCAGTTAAAGTTTCTAATGCTAATGGACTTCTGCTGCTCAAATATGGCAGCCCCCTCATAGAGGAGCATAGGGTAATGTAAAAGCTTTGAGCAAATACTTTATGGCAATATTATAAGTAGAAAACAAAGCCAATACAATGATAGATGTAAAAATGGTTTAATTTCTAGTGTCGGTATCTCTTTAAGGGTAACACAGTCACAGGCATCCAATCACAGTGGCTCCATTGAACTTCAGTGAGTTGTTGGCTGAAACTCAAAGATGTGTGAAAGTGTGACCCAGTCACAATGGTACCATGATTCTCATTGAATCTTTCAATATATGATTATAAAATATATAATATAATTACCTTCCAGCTAGAATCCTCCCTGACCTCTATTATTTAACCTCCTGGAATGATAATTTCCTTTACTGTATGCTGACTAGTGCCTGAAGTGTAAAGACCAGAAATGCTATCACACTAGTTCCAAAGGTTTTCTTGAAATCAATATAGGGCCTCGCTCCAAATGGATGTCCTGTCTAAGAACTGATTGGTCAATTAAAAGATCACCATGTCAGTGTGTCAGACATTATAACACAAAGTCAGCTTATCAAATGTCGGTAATTGCACAGAAATAAATGTATTTCTAAATATCTCCCACACGTATGGTAAAGTCGGGATTCAATTTGAAAGCTTTGTTTTTATTTTCTGCTTTAATTGCAGATTTGCTAATTGAAAAAGAATTACTCAACTGGTAGATATAACAAATGGCTTTATTAAGACGCCCAAATATAACATTTGCACAACAGCATTCTCATTAAAAAATGTAAAAGTTATTTGTAAGTATTAATGCTATTGAAAGCAGTTTGAAATTCATATAATAAACACTTACGATGGAGGATGTGGTTCACATGGGCCATATATATTTATGCCAAATGCAGACAAATAACTTTCTTTTAAACCTATTTTACCCAGCACAGGAATTTAAATATTATGTCAGTAGCCCTCTATGGGAGCATTCCAATATTCTTCCCTATATTATCCTATATTGATGCCTACCCATGCATGTTGCCATTTTTAAATACATCCCTACTGTATTTCAAGAGGATTATCTCTTTTAAATCGAAATAAAACACGTTTGTGATTGAATATATCCTAGCTAAGATGATAGCACAGCTAAGAGAAATATGTCCATCACCTATCAAGGTTTAAGCAGGGTATGCAGAAGTTTGTTAATCTAATACATGAGAATTATTGGGAACATTTAGGGGCAGATTTTTCAAGAGTCGAAGTGAATTCGAAGGAATTTTCGAAGTACAAAAACTGGAAATTCAAAGTAATTTTTTGGATACTTCGACCATCGAATAGGATACTACGACGTAGAATTTACTTAGATTCGAAGTAAAAATCGTTCGAATATTCGATAATCGAAGTACTGTCTCTTTAAAAAGACTTCAAATTCAATACTCCTCCAAATTAAACCTGGCGAAGTGCTATGTCAGCCTATGGGGACCTTCGAGAGCAGTTTTCTAAATCTTTAGAGGTCGAAGGAAAATCCTTCGATCGAACGATGAAATCAGTCGAAACGTTCGGTTTAATCGTACCATCGAACGGTTTTACTTCGAGCATTCGAGTCTATCTTCGATATTCGAAGTTGAAGTATTTTAATTCGATGGTTGAATTTCGAAGTATTTTTTACTTCAAAATTCGACCCTTGATAAATCTGCCCCTTAATCACTGGTTTTATATCTGTTTGTTCATGTTTAAGGGGCAGATTACACATTGAATAAAAATCCTTCGCTCACACGCTAAAATAGTTTGAATCGTTTGATTCGAATGATTTAGTCGGTTGATTCGAATGATTTAATTGTTCGATTCAAACTATTTAATCGTTCGATCAAACAATTTTTATTCGATCGTAGGATTGCCAAATTCGGTGAAAAAACTTGGAATTTATATTCCAATTCGAAGTTATACAATTCGGTGGTCGAATTTTGAAGTTTTTTGTACTTCAAAATTCGACCCTTGATAAATCTGCCCCTAAGAGTTTGTATTCTTCAGTCATACAGAACATCTGGTGATATTATGTCAAACTTTCCTTGTCCTGAGAGTTTAGTTGTGTAGAGATTGCCATATCATTTTATAGAATATAACCATATGTTTTTATTGTATATCATCATCTTTTAAGGCTATAGAGAAACTGAGCTGGAAAGTCAGGCAGTTATAGTACAAAACTTCTATCGCTAGAATAAATAGTGACAGATTCCAATTAAAATAATTTTAAAGCTGAAGGGAAATTAAACTTTTTCTCTTGCACCTTTAAACAATCTTCCGATCTTCCAAGTAAACATGAAACGTAATTTAAGAAAACAAATATTTACTTACAATGTTCGAATCTTGGGCATATGGTTGAAACTCGTAAGTGGTATGCGCGTGATGTTGTTGTTGTTGAGGGTGCTGCAGATGGGAGAAAAAAAAGAGACGGTTTTATTTCTGCAACAAAAGACAGGTAGGATTTATCTGAACAAAAGATTGAAATTGATAAACTTTTTTTTTTTCAAGTTAAACGACTATGTAAGTATAATTAAGCTTAGGACTTTGAACTGATTAGAACTAGCTCTGTGAACCGACAAGAACAACACTTGCAAGGCCAGATGTTCCATAACTGGGAGTAGGTGAAATAAAACAAAGATGATAAATAATGGGATGCTAGAAAATAATAAACAGTAGATGGAACAGATATGCATGTTGACAAACAGGTCGAGAACAATTTGTGAACTGTCTGGGGAGTCATTTTAATTCCAATGTAACTGACATCCACACATACATTTATGGAGATTATTACTTGGCTGACATGACTCTGTAACCAAGAGTGAGTAGCACAGATTGTATCAAAACAAGGACTAGACAAATAACAACCTATTCTATAACAATTTACTAAAACTTGGAGAAAAAAATGTCAATGATGTGATATGTTTAACAATGCTTGTGTCAGCAGTGTCACGTTCCAATCACAAGGTAAACCGACACATGAAACAGATTCATTTACACTAATAGCACTTGCCTGTATTTCTCAGTGTTGGGTACTCCAAAACAAATATAAATTGCATAGCACATCAGTTCAACATACATTTGAGTGTTTGTGTGTCAGTATTGAAGTCATAAAAAAAATGTACTGAACACTTGAGAAGAAGCACGATAACACAATGCCCAATGTCCTCTAAGCCTAATTTTAAGATAGTTTAGTCAGCTGAAGTATTTTTTATTAGTTCTCAAACTGAAAGTTGGTCCCTGCTAGGACCTTCCCAAATAGGGGAAAGCCTGAAGAAATCTGGGGCTTGAAATCAATACTTTACCCTACAACTGGGGTAACTAATTCTGAGCCTCATTATAACTTGACTTAATCTTTGTAGACTGTACTTTTTATTGTTATAATATTTTGTGGGGTTTCAGATACACTAAAACAAGTTAGCTTGTACTCAGTATGTCCCTTGGTTTTCACTAATTTTTAAAACCATTAGGCGGGGGTGCAATGAGGCTGTGACCACAAAATACATATAGACAAATACAAGAGTCCTCTGCACTCAACCCATTATCAATATATTTAAGAGACATTTTGTGCATACTGCTACTGAAAAATGCCTTACCCTTTAAACAAAACAGGGATTGTTTGTCCATATGTTGCAATATATTTAAGCTGGCCAACTACGTCAAAGTCATCCCATATCTGGCCAGTCCTATGCTCAATTTTCATCTGATTCATTAAGAATTCTGATGCTTCGTTATATATTTTACAAAGGGACTAAGTTTTACCTGCAACTTACTTGCTGCTTTCAAAGTAAAACTGGCTGCCCTTTTATTAGACACCAGTGGGATCACCTGACTATAGCTGGGAAGGGTGGGAGCTACAACATAGAGCTGGTCACTGCTCCTGTATAAACTATAACAAACAAGTGAAAGTTGTGCCCACCACAACTTTGGCCAGCTTAAATATATTGCAATATATGGACAAACAATCCCTGTTTTGTTTAAAGGGTAAGGCATTTTTCAGTAGCAGTATGCACAAAATGTCTCTGTCTTAAATATATTGATAATGGGTTGAGTGCAGAGGACTCTTGTATTTGTCCCTTGGTTTCAACATGGGTAACTGTCTGTGTGCATTATCATCTTGCAGCTTTAAAACATGGACCATCCTCCTGGTTTAATGGTGTTTTGCCCATGACATAAAATAGCTATCATAACAGCTGTTTTTCAGATCAATATTATATTATTTCATTCATAGTATCTGCTTTATTTCAACACATATATTTGCTATGAAATTGCAAAGGACAGCTGTCGCCAGGGACCTGAAAATTTGCATGTGCCGTCTTTCACGTAAAAGGCCCTTTTTTTCCCCTTACTAAATCTTTTATTACAGTACAGCAATATTAATATCCAGAAATAGCTTCAAAAGTTCTGTGCTCTCTTTTAGGCTTTGAATGAACATGATTGGTAGGAATATTAAAGAAATGAATTTCTACATATGCCAGCGATTATTTCTGGAATAAGAAATGAAAAAGAGCTGAATAACGGTTAGAAAAGCAATAAAGTGCTTTTATTATTAACTATCAATTGCTTAATAATAGATAGTCTAATCATACGATAGTATTGTAATGAAAATGAGAGTTATACTAAAGATGTTCCCTCTATACAGAACACCATGATACAAGGCAACAGCCATGTGCAAGAAGACCTGATTTATGCTTTTGCACACTGCCCTGCAGGTTGCTCTTTATAGCACTGTGCATATATAAAATGGAGCACAAAAAGCTGTAATTTAATCTAAATAAAGATCAGTGCCAACACTGTTTTTTAGGGCCAGGCATGCACACACGGCCAACAGCAATGGAAGGGAGAGCAATGGAGGGGAGGGTGGGGTGAGTGATGGAGGGGAGAGTGATGGAGGGGACGGAGGGGAGAGTAATGGAGGGAGGGATGAGCGACGGAGGGTGTCAGGAGGGAGGGAAGAGTGACGGAGGGAAGGGGTAATCGACGGAGGAGGGAGGGTGACAGGTGCGAGGGGAGAACAAAGGAGGGGTGGGTGACAGATGGAAGGAAGGGGTGTAAGATTGAGGGGTGCGAACATGGACTAAAGGTAGAAGACAATTTTAGAGGTAGCTGCCCAACGCCCCCCTATCATTGCGCCATAGGCAGCTGCCTCTTTTGCCTACCCCTAATTCTACCCCTGCTGTATTCAGAAAGGCTGGTGGCACATGGGTGCTCCATGGAATGTCCTCTAGCTTTTTTATATATCTTTTTTTATTAGAGTTGTCATTTTTGTTACAAAAACTGTAATACACTCTTTTCAAGGTTTTTCATATTATACGCAATACAAAAAATGCAAAAAATTAACATATAAAAAGAATTAGTAATGAAAATACAGTTTTGTTCATACAAAAATAAAATAATAAACGTATAACTTTAAATCAAACTTGTTGCCCATTTTTCTTTACCTTTATTAAGTTCTGTCAATGTTTTTTATTGTGTAGCCCTGATCTATTAAGACACCAACATCAGTGAATAGTAAGTAGTTGGATCTTTGGGGTACCCAGCTTTTCCATATCCTTACAACCAATTAGATAAAAATGATCTAAGATTATCCACCCTATGCCGAAAGAGAAGATAAAACTGAGACCTGAACTGATGGCCCAAGGTGCCCAAGGTTGTCCCTGATAGAAAGGAGGTACATTTTTCATTCATCATTATAGCAGTTATACGTGCTTTTAATTTTGGTATTGAAAGTTGTGGAGATTAAGCAATTAATTGTTTGGCTGCTGTAAAAATAAATGTGATTAAGTTTCTGGAATTATCATTAATATTGGGTATCCAATTGTTAAATAAAGCTATCCATGGGTCTTTCCGAATATTAATCTGAGTAATAGAGTCAATTATTCCAAAGACTCTTGACCAAAATCTCTGTACTAAAGGGCATTGCCACCATATATGGGCCATCGTTCCTTCTCCACCACAATTCCTAAAACAAGCTGAGGGTTGGGAAGAGAACATTTTATGTAGACGAGAGGGAGTTAAGTACCATTGGGTAAGGACCTTGTAAGAAGTTTCAACTTGACCTAAATTAATGGTCAAGTTGAAACCTCTTACAAGGTCCTTACCCGATGGTACTCTAGCTTAATTCATTCAGTAATTCCCTTTAGATTCTGCCCCTGTATTCCATCTCTCTGTCTATCTATCAGAAAAGAAACTACAAAGAATACAAAATGTCGAGTTGGTTCCTATATAGCCTTGAAAAACACAGCGGCAGACTACCAGAAATACACCTGTACAGTGTAGCGGTATTCTAAGATGATGAAATAAACATCATTTTACTGCACACTGATATACTCACTGTCATGCTCAAGGTTTTATACAACCTTACTCACAAGAGCTTATGAACGAGCACAAACGCAAGTGCAAAATGCAACTGCAATACATTTTTTTACCCACAATGCTATTTTATTTTTTTTTACAAAATTGTAACTTTTATGTAACCTTTATAGACACATATTACAATTTATTTTGTTAGATGTTGCCACTAGTTAATTCCAACCCAAAAACTGTTCCTTTACCCGACGATAATGCCAGGCTTCGCTTGTGTCAATCTGTGCGCTTTACTCTACAAAGCTCTATTATTTACTCTACAAAGCTCGTTATTTAACGATGCATAAGTGATTCATAATATGTCATAACATTCTGAAAATATGCACTGCATCGCCTAATACTGAACGCTATTAAAACATATCTATAGTATAGTCTTTATTTTGACATCTCAAAGATTTTCTAAATTACAATCAAGTTATGTGAAATGTAGTTAATGGAGCGAAGACATTAGCATCGTTAAATGTGATTTGCCTTCGGAACAGTCAAGAATAGCATCATTTTCTATTATATAACTCTCTGTCCCCCGAATATTCATAATTTCTAAATGTATTTCAGATATTTTTCCCAAAGATGAGTAATTTTACGGAATACTATTTTACAAGCAAAGACATGACTATTCTTTTAAAAAATGAATATACATATGTAATTTATATCACATGACTGAAACCTGTGTATTATAAAAAAAATATATAAACCTTGTTGCCAACAAGGGAATTCTTTAATTGATTTGTCCACCTTGAGGTTGGTCTGATCATTAGGCCCTCAGGCCAATGGTTGCTGCTATGGTGGTTATCCATCAACTCACAAATGCAGTCTTTGATCCAAATGGAGAATTAAACCTGCATGATCAACATCTGGCTGATTTTCTGAAAGGTTTTGGTCAGGTAGGCCCCATAAACAGGCAGATAATCCGCCAAATAGGTCTAAAGGGGCTGAATCAGCATCTTAAACCTGCCCGTGTATGGCCACCTTACCATAAATTTGACTTTCCATTTTCATGGCGAAATGCAAATAAGAACAGATGACAGATAAACATTTACTTCAGCTGTAATGTAAGCTATTTAAAATAAATAGGTAGAAAATATAAACTAATAGTTGTATCTAAACTAGGACACATACACTTTCAGCTCTCATTAGTCACAGCTTCTTACAAGCCACAGAAATATATTCCATTTCATTTTACAAGGAATAAAAAGTCTTCTGCTGGAAAATGTAACAATGGTTCTATGAGCAAAAGATTTCTGGGTCTCAATTCTTTCTCTTGACACACTAACAATGGTAGCGGAATAGTCTGTCTATATGCTGCTTCTCATTAGAGTGGCATAAATGCATGACTTAATAAAGAAAAGAAGGGGGGGAGAATAGCTGAGGATCACACCGGTGCCAGATGAATATGAATGAAGATTGCTAGATATACAAGGCATTACAGCAACTAATTAGAAGAGCGAATTTGCAATGAAGAGACTTTTCAAGATAAATTATTCTCAGTGGGAGAAGAAATTAGCTGAGAGAAATGAAACATAATCGTTTTGATGCCAGTGTTTAGCTATTTTTTTTCCACATAGATACTTGGACGGGCAAAGGAGTGGTCATTAATGGACTCTTAAAAGGCAAATTCATCAAAGGTTGAAAATTGTATTAATTCTTTAATTCTGTTTGTCAGTTTCTTTTTTCATAAAAAAAAATCTGAATCTCAAAACTGGCAAGATCCATAAAAAATGGTTTCATCATCGGTTTTTTTAAATTAATTCTTTTTATCAATCCATACTCAAGTATGCTCAGAAGTTGTTGAAAATTCTTACGTTTCCTCTAAATGCGATGTGAGTTTCGTGCTCAAAAAACCTCAAACAACTGATTATCAATAACTTCAAATTTGATAGCTGAGAAACAAAAGCACAAAATCAAGCAGAATTTTAGAATTTTGATAAATATTCCCCCTAATAACCATTATGAAAATGCTATTCTGTTTTTAAAACAGCAGATACAAATTAAATCAGAACTTAAATCTCTTAGCTCTATAATCTCTCTATGTAAGGTATGTGAGTTTGGTAACAACTATTGTTAAGAAGTCCCACCCATCAGCAGATGCAAGTGACTGGAGCACACAAAAGCTACATCGGCATAGAAACACTGATAACACACAAAGAGACTTTTGTAGGACATAGTTCTGTAAAGCACTGGATGTTAACTAAAATGATTATTGTAATTTAGCCATTATCAGACATCTTTAAGTTTCTAAAGCCGTTTTCGGAGAGAAATTTGTGAAGCTTGTGCACTGAAGAACATTTTAAGAATGTATTGCCAGTTCACATATTTGCCATTACTGAGAATAATTTCAAAATGGCATGCCAGTTACACAAGAAAGTTTACATTTAGAGATGACATAGACCATGATTGGGTAGAAGGCACCTTGGGGGCCCTGACTGATGCTCAATATCTGTGTTTTGTGCAGCACAGATTATCTCATGGTTTGGGGAAATCCATACACTGCTTTCCTAGCTGCAGAGTTTTGGCATTTGATAATTGTTGCAATATTTTTTGAATAGTCAATGACAAAATGAGAAAAGAAGAAAAACTCATCTAAGTGCTTTGCCTTATATGAGATTTGTTTCCATTCATTCACATGAGAGTCCTTTAAATTCATTTACATGAGATTTGTATAATTAATTTCATGCATTACATTTTTAAGTTACAGGAAGGAATATTATATGTTTATCAGAATTAGAACAATCTAGTTGGTATAGTACTATATCTTTTTTCAGCTATGAAGGAGGAATCAAAATTAGGCTGTGATTCTGAAATAGTGAGAACGCCAATGGTTTCTAATCTCTATTTCTCTCTATAAATGCAACAGAAGTGCTTAACATATCACTAGATAGATAGATAGATGGATAGATAGATAGATAGATAGATAGATAGATAGATAGATAGATAGATAGATAGATAGATAGATAGATAGATATGTAATTGTATATATAGATATATCTATGCAAATATTATATTGTGTTGCATTATAACATAGAGCTTAATTTTTAGAATTTCTATTTTTTCTTCTGTAAATGTGGATTAGCAGCTCCTGCTTTATCAATCTTCCCAATGAATAAAAAGACAATACAATAAATAATATTGGGTCCTTTGCAGCCATAATGAATGCATTAACTGTTAATTTGCCGGGCTGTAATAAGAATTGGTTCTAGAAATCCCCCTTTTATAGGTTATTGTTTTCATTACCTGTATAATAAATTAATGTGCTGCTCCTAGCGATAAACACATCTCAGTGCACATTAGAAAGCAATATGCATGCAATACATTTAAATTACAGTTTTCAGAGATCAATGGATTCTGCGGACTGCATCGTTGCTGGGTACCAATCAGCTGTAGATTTAAAAATTCACCCAATATGCATGAGAAACTTTAAGTCGAAATGCAAACATAAATGCTATATCTACTGTAAATCTAGGAATGTCTGAAATTTTAATAAAACAGGAACATCGAAGAATGTAAAATCTTCAGACTGCATCACAGATTAGAAATGAATGCAAATATATACCGCAGTCAGTATGGTCTGAATAAACTGCCAGTGGCAATGGAAACAGAATATTCAGTTCTTAAATTATATTAAGGCATCTGCTTTTTCCCAACGCGAATCAGGGTTGATTTGCCAGGCGCATTTCTACTGCTGCAGGGATATCAAGAGACAGTAACATTTAAGGGAAAAGAATAAAGATGGCCTTAAATAGCCAACCTCTCAATATGAGTGGGCAAATTAAACAAAATATTCACAACATTGCAGAGAAGAATTTCTTCCTTAACTTACCGTATGACTAGTACTCCTATTATAAAATAACCATTTATGCAATAAACATGGCATAATACTGGCATGGAAGGAAAGATAACTTATTTCAGTTTTATTATACAAGTATGGGACCAGGTTAGAGATCTATCTGTAATTTGATGCTCCATACCTAAAGTCTACGAATGAAAAAAATAATAATTTAAACATTAATTCAACCCAGTAGGGTTCTTTTTCCCTCAAATATGGGTTTAAGAAGCTTAGCTACCATCAAGTACAAAGTCCTGCTTTATTATTACAGAGAAAAGGATAATAGATGCCATACCTGCAATAGGAAATTTTATATCCACTTAGAAGTTTTTTTGTTTCTTCAGGTGTTAAAAATAAGTAGATTATTTTTAATATAGCAGCACATACCATTCATGATGTTCAGCTAAAAATGTATCTACTCACATGAATGAATATATATAAGTATATATAGTTTAAGACTGATTAAAACTGATTGAAAAAAATCTAAAAAGCGGAGATTATACATTTTACTTACCAAGGAGAGTATCCCGTTTCAAAGACAGATAATTTTGCTGCTATCTCTACATCTTTACATCTTTCAATCTTGGTGCAATGCCCGCTATTTTAATAACTAGACTGCCACTGGATAGGTCGGTTATAAGTCACATGATGGTAAAAATTTAAATATTGTTGGCGCATGACTGTATTGCTGCTGCATTATGACAATTTCTCGCAAACTGTGTCTCTTTCTGGTTTTCGTGTGCTGAATTATCAAGAACTTGCAACTATATATTATACTTATGACTATGGGCAATAAATTTGACATCGTTTATGGTAAATGTCCCCATCTAATAATGTCAAGTTTTAGCAAAGGGCTAATTTAATTTTCACTTGCTTCTGCAATCTGGAATGTCTTCAGATTAGCGTTGCAGTCCTACTTTTGCACTAGGATGGATCTGGGGATAAGGGATGACTAGATGCTCCAATAGCAATAGAAAAATAAAATGAAGGACTTTAATAGTCCTAATAGTTAATTTAAGGACTATAATAGTCATTTAGGGACTGTAACTAATAATAGTTACACAAAGACAACTTTTGCAAGTAGAGTTTGATTTGATTAGCTTTAGGACAGGCTTTCTCAATTCTCCTATTATGACTTGTTCTTTGGAATTAGACCTATGTACGGCTTGAGGAAGACATCAGCACAAGAGTTTTATTACATGATACCTTAAAACAACCGCATTGCAGTAAACTAAAGATTTCGTTAGAGAATTATGACACATGTAAGGACAAAATTACAAGGTTTATACTGGAATTAGATTGAGATGTTGCCCTTTCATCCTTTGACCACCCTCATTTCATTTAAATAGAAAACTAGAATTTCCCGAAGAAATTAGATTCTGTTCAAGAGAGTATAACTCATTTTTGTACTAGGACTTTACTACTAAATGGAAGACCCATAAATATATTACTACTTTTGCAGCAAAAACTTATGGTAGGTGCTTAATGCCTCTCTATTATTCTGACCTTTAAATGTCTCTAATTTTAATGATTTAAAAATATCCGTGAACATATCAACAGTTTAGCTTGGAATCTTGTTTTTTCAGATATAGTTCTAAGAAAGTAATTTTTATTTTGCTGACTGAATGCAAAAGAACTCTGTGTTTTATCGGTGTAACCATCTAGTCCTTCAGCGTAGATGGAATCAAAATTCAGTCTGTTAATGAAAATAAATTAAGACCATATAAAGCTCGACAATGTCAACCGAGCCCAAAATATTAAAATGAGAAAATAAGCTATCTAGTTTCTCTATATTTTGACTGTAATACATTTTATTTCAGCAGAAGAAGTAAAGTCATAATACAAATATTAGTTCTTATCTTTTCATTAGATGAACATTTAGTTCTATTTCTGCAAATGGTAGAAAATCAGCAAAAAGAATGAGCTGTACATTTATAATTGACAACGTATGCCTTCAAAATTCATTATTAACAAAAAAGTGAAACAAGGTACGTTTGCACATCTGTTTAGATCAAAGTGTGAGATGAGTATACATTATATTAATAATTTGAATGTTAGTGACTGATCTCATGTTATTATCTTTCTTTAAATTTTAGGCAAAAAAAGTAATAACAATAATAATATTAATAAGTGAACTAAATTTCAAATGTCAGACATTCCAACATAAAATGTAGAGTGTGTGTCTGGTCACCAGAGAATATGATAAAATATTTCTGAAATTTGATTGAATATGAACATGAATATGGTTGTACATACAGTTAGGAATATCAAGAATCCATAATACAAATTTGTTTAGAACCCACTAAAAAATGTTGAAAATGCACATAATAACAAATATTTGCCTTCTACAATTTAAATACATAGGTATTTGGGTTTATTTTATAAACATAAACCATTATTTTATTTTAAAACCTCTTTTATTGCTGGTATTGAACTTTAAGCTGTTGCCACTTTTGCCTCAAAAAGTAAGAGCATCTGGTGGCCATAATTGGTTTACCAATTCAACATTGTCATTTCATTAATGACTTTGAATATCATATTGGTATCATATGTTGGTCTCAAGGTGAACATTGGTAATGAAGATGGTAGAACCTTAGTTTCTCTAATATCGATGAATAACCTGTGAAATGCTAAATGTGCAGGACTGCATTTAGCATTTGTACGATCTTACTTCTTTTCTTATTAACACTCTTGTCTATAGCTGTCAATGCATGGGAAACAAAAACCTGCTCACTCTGTCCTTTTAGACTAATTGCAGCTTGTTTGGCCCATGCAAAGAGTCCACTAACAGACCTGTCTGAATGATATATGACTAAAAAGCTGAAAACTGTATTGGCGCATTGATGCCGTCTCCAGGAGCAGTGATCAAATCAGTCCAATTTAGCTTAGCACATGGGTGGCCAAATTAGGTCCAAAGAAGAGGATCTGGAAGTGTATGGTCAGCTGAACTCTTTCTCGCATTCTCTACATGAATACAGTTACTAATGCTTACACTTTGTCTAATGTAGAATAGAAAAGTCAGAGAAAAGTTCTATTCTATAATATATTTATTAATGAACTAGTAATGAAACTTGTTGGTGAGGTTTGAAAAAAAGTCAATATGGGCTGGTGCTTCATATTAATTCTGCTTAATTGTCTACAGGTCTCACACTTAATAAGGTATGCAACGTACATAATACAATCAATTAGAATTTGTAAGCACAGTATTCTAACTCCAGAGTGTTTTTACACTCAATGCCTTACACAAATATTTAAAATATGTCATTCATGTTATAAAATCTGAACCAACTGGGACTGGTCAATGAATACAAGTAATTAAGTAAACTATTTATACATGGTCAAAGAATATGCCAAAAATAAGAGCAAACTTCCACAGTGATTCCAAATCCCAATTATATTGTTTCATGGAAAATGGCTAGAAATATTTAAATGATACCTGCTAATTATTGTTTGACAAGTAAGAAATAGTATTGTGGTTGGCATTTAAGGTTGGGATTGGAAAAATAATGCTTTAATTATTTAGCTGCCCTATGTTAAATTCCTCACTCTAGGTTAATTTCATATTAATAAAATGACTAAGTTTTTCGTAAACTGTATAATAATTGTCATAAATATTTCTTTGTAAGGTAAAGGGCTGTATACTGTCTAAAAATGAATCAATGACATTACTAAAAGACCTGTTGTTTTTATTTTTCAGAACAGTTTGGAATTTCAACACAGTTATATAAATAACATAAGAATAACATGGAAAAGAGAAAACGGATATAAGGGAAACCTATGTATAAACTATAAAATACACCTGCCATATAAAATCACTATAGAAGAATACAGGTATGGGACCTGTTATCCAGAATTCTCTGGACCTGGGGTTTTCTGAATAACTAATCTTTACATAATTTGGATCTTCATACTTTAAGTAAGTTATTAATTATAGTGTAAATGCCAAAAATTTGAATTTTTAGTGGGAAAAAAACCTCAAATGGATGGAGAAAGGCCAAAAATCCGGCATCTAAAACCTACCGCGGTTGTATATAAGTCAATGGCAGACGTCCTTATCCTATTTGAAAAAGCCTATCAGAAAAATTCAGGCTTTTCAATCGATTTTTTGGTGTTTGCTTTTTTTTTAATAATAAATAAGGTGACATTGTGGATTCTAGTTTGGTCAGACTTTTTTTTTAGAATACTCCTGAAAAATTTCGTGATAAATATGACCCTAAGTCTACTATAAAATCATGTTAACATAAAATAAACACATTAGGCTGATGTTGCTTCCAATAAGGATTAATTATATTGTAGTTTGGATCAAGTACAAGGTACAGGTATAGGATCCCTTATCCGGAAACCCAATATTCAGAAAGCTCCGAATTACGGAATGGCTGTCTCCCATAGACTCCATTTTATCCACATAATCCACATTTTTAAAAATGATTTCCTTTTTCTCTGTAATAATAAAACAGTAGCTTGTACGTGATCCAAATTAAGATATAATTAATCCTTATTGGAAGCAAAACCAGCCTATTGGGTTTATTTAATGTTTAAATGAATTTCTAGTAGACTTAAGGCATGAAGACCCAAATTACAGAAAGATCCGTTATCCGAGGTCCTGAGCATTCTGGATAACAAGTACCATACCTGTACTGTTTTAATAATAATAACTGTTTAATAATGCTTTAACTACAGTATGTTAGGTAATTAAATTCACTATTATAGGCAATGCATGTGGTATGAAGACAACAGATTCAATTCTTTTGGTTCACCGCATACCAGACATGATGTAAAATATTTCCTCTAACACAACTATCCAAAATGCCGCAATGCCGCAATTCCCTGCAATGAGATCATCGTCTGCACTGTACCGCTGCATACGTGCTTAGTTTATAAAGTCATTGACCGCACCCTTCTTTGCCTGCACCGCCGACTTCAAGGTCATCAGCACAACTACAAACTCATAGTTATTCCATATAAAAAAAGGTTTTCAAAATGAATGAAAACATTCCGAACATGGCGTAAGCAAACTAAAAAATGTGTGCGGTGTGACACTTTATAATTTACTAACGATATATTAACTATGGATTAGTTATTTTGTGTAATTGCCAGTGCCTACTGTTACTTGGTAATGTAAAAAAAGAATCCGGTAAGCTGTTTTAGAGCAGAAAAACCAAGTGATGATCACGTTATATTGTGCAATATAGCGATGTATTTCTAGAGTCTCATCTACAATAAGCAGAAGATCAGCATTGTCTTATGAATTTTCAAAAATTGAGCTGATTACATGGCAACATACTACAACTCTGCTACGATTTCTACATTTTTCAAAACTATACATTATAGATATAATTTAGCTGCCTTGAGGTCCATTTTACCTACAACTCTCTCAGCAGAATATTCAATGTTAATGCCTCAGTGTTGCCATTCATTCCAGAAACATATTTTTAACTCCATATACTCAACAAGACATAGTTTAGGGTATATGACTTAAGCAAGAGCAAGTGTCCTTAGTAAGGACCCAGCAAACACAGGGACATTGGGAACCATCAAACTATTTACATAGGTATCTTTATCAGAAACCTGTTATGTAGAAAGTTCTGAATTACAGAAAGGCTGTCTCCCATAGACTCCATTTTATCCAAATAATTCAAATTTTTAAAAATGATTTCCTTTTTCTCTGTAATATTAAAGCAGTGCCTTTTACTTGATCCCAACTAAGATATAATTAATCCTTATTAGATGCAAAACCAGCCTATTGGGTTTAATTAGGGGCAGATTTATCAAGGGTCGAAGTGAATTCGAGGGAATTCTAAAAAATTAGAAATTCGAAGTCATTTTTTGGATACTTCGACCATCGAATAGGATACTACGACTTCGATTCGAAGTAAACTAGTTTGAATATTTGACCATTCGATAATCGAAGTACTGTCTCTTTAAAAAAACTTCAACTTCAATACTTGACGAAGTGCTATGTTAGCCTATGGGGACCATCTACAGCATTTTTCCAAGTTTTTTGAAGTCGAAGTAAAATCATATGATCAAATCGATTTTACTTCGACCGCAGAATACCCTAATTCGATGAAAAAGGTTCGATTCGATATTCAAAGTCAAAATATTTCAATTCGATGGTCGAATTTGGAAGTATTTTTTACTTCGAAATTCGACCCTTGATAAATCTGCCCCTTAATGTTTACATGATTTTCTAGCAGACATAAGTTATGTAAATCCAAATAACAGAAATATCTGTTATCTGGACAAAGTCAGGTCCTGAACTTACTGGAAAACAGGTCCCAAACATTTGGGTTCAGATTTATTTCTTTTAAAACTCACCCACTTTCTCTTCATTCCTATGGGATTTTTAGAAACATATTTATCAAACAGTGAACTTTAACTTTCAAACATTGCTAAATACACTTCTTAAAATGTATAGAAAGTGGGGGAGTTTCTCTGTGGTGAGTGCTAAATACATCTACCCATTAACCTTAGTTAAGGTTGAAGGAAAAAACACACGTGAAAAGTCAACTCAGATCACCCCTGTCTAGCTTCTATCTGATATACAAGAAAGCATTAAAAATCAGTGTAATGCCAGGAAATAGATCTTTCTTGGCAATCAGCCTGTTACTGTATCTACACTGCATGAATTAACTTCATTAACCTTGTACTTTCTCGCCTGTTAAAAAGGTACAACCCCACCCTAAAACTAGCTATTGTATATGCTGTTGTAAGCAATTTAGAAAGACACATATTCATTTCCTACATTAAAAGAATTTCCTTTAAAGGTTATGAGAATGAAAACCAATTAGTTGACCAATTTACTCTGCTTTGAGGCCAAATGACTGTTCTTAATATAATGTATAGAACCTTATACAAGTACTAGTTTATCCTTATTTCCACTGGGTTTATCCTACAATGAAACCCTGGGAGGTCTACTCAGTTCTACATGAATATAACATTTTAGTCCATTAAACATTTTTTTTTCAAGATGTATTAGACTGGCAAATAAAATGTCACATTGAACACAATGGACAAATTGACATTTGAGTTCTGTGTTGTTGGTACAATGTTATATTATGTGACTTTGCTTTATCAGATATCTGTCCTGGAGTTGTTGATCATCATTATATTTACACTTATGCATTATTTTGGTTTCCAGCTATGTAGAAAATTTTTACCAAATGAGTTTATTGTGTGTCCATTCAGCCCCCCTATATATGTATTTGCACTTACATTATGCCTCACTTGGTAACTGTTTCCCCAACTATCAACTGCAGTGCCTACTCCTGCCTTTAAACTTTCTCTTTGCTGTTTCTTTGTTCTGACAATTTCCTTCTTTAAAAGCAATATAACAAAGCTTCAGTTCTTTCTCCTGGACAACCAGCACATTATCAGCCACATTTGCTTATTATGTACCTGTGAGTCAATGCTGTCAATTATGGCATTCACTATTCACCTATATATGAACTAATATCCAATTAGATGTTTTAGTCTTCACATCAGTCATCGCGTTGTTCTTGTAGTTCTGGTATCTTTTCTACACTGAGCTGCACAAAAAACTTTGTCTGAATTATAAATGAATTACAATCCTAGTACTACATAACTAAATTGTTTTAACACATATATATATATATATATATATATATATATATATATATATATATATATATATATATATATATATATATATATATATATATATGTATAGAGGCAAGTGGGTAAAATCATCAATGGTCCACAATTCCTAAAGGAACCCATTAGCATTATTTGAATGCATTGACAAGTACATCTAAAGCAAATTGAAGAACTTGCACAAAGGGACTGTTAATGGTGTGCCTAGACAGCAGAATAGAGTTTAACTCACTCAATGGTTTAGGTGTAAGCATCAAGAAAACATTTTTGTTAGCAATATGCCATGTTTTTCTTTCCATTTTATGCCCAGTACACAAAATGAAGCATCCCATAAAGCATATCCTTTAATATTCGCCTGGTAGTATAACTGATTACAACCCCTAACAAATGCTTAGTTAAAAACACCTTTGTGTAATGGAATACTTTTATTTGTGGACTAATTTCCGCCTGTTTTAATCTTAGTGGCTTTACTTTTGCCTTACCTTTTGTGATTCCTAATGTTTTATCCTATCCTGCACACATTATATGAAGAATTAATTAAAGCAGTTTGCATGGTGGCTCACGAGTAAATGTTGCTGCTTTGTCGTGCCGGGTTCCTGAGTTCAGTCCTGACATGGGCATTATCTGCATAGAATTTGTGAATGCTCAACAATCTCTGTAAACTACTGGGTACATTTGGCAGCACCATATACATAATGGATAAATTGGACTTGGATATTAATATAGCAAGGTAACTAGGAAACTTTGAGGGTGCAACATGTGGCTTAGGTTAGAATATTGTAGCCGGCGGGGCGATTCCCTTGGCATCTTGTCAATTGCGTGAATGGAAACCACCCTGTCACAACTTCTAGCAGGTAGTTTCCATGACAAAAATGATTATGCATTTTGAGGCTAAAAAACACCAGCTCTAAACAGCGACAGGTGACTTCTATTCATATCAGTGACAGCAGGAAAGGGGGTAAATGGCCTATTTCAGCCAGTGGAGAAACGTTACATAGGCATAATACCAAAGCCATAACAAACACTTAACAACAGTAAATGCTTGGACATCAGCTTTAGGGCAGAGCCAGACGGTCAGATTCGGGGAGACAACAATTCTCCTCTTCTTCGGGCGACTAATCTCCCTGAACTGCCTTCTCCTGCCTTCCCGCCGGCTAGAATGAAAATCGCAGTGGAATGGCAAGCGGAACGTTTCGATTTACGAAGTCGCCCGAAGATTCCTTGTGAGGCAAGTTCGGACTTCTGAAGATGAATCGCTCCGAGTGCCATCCCGCCGGTAATTTTCATTTTAGCTGGCGGGAAGGCAGTTCGGGGAGATTAATTGCCCCGAAGAAGAGTAGATTTGTCACCAGGCGACTAATCTCCCCGAATCTGACCTTGTGCCTCTGCCCTTAAGGTCAAAACCACCTTGTTTTATCATTTATGTTATTAATGATTTTGTCTTACCGCTATATAGATAAGCACTATTTTTTTTGTAAAAAAGATTCCTTGTGTAGCTAAAAGCCTTACAAAGATAAATATTTTGCCAAGCCATGGTATAATGTGCAATATTTCACATTCGCTATTTGTACTGGGTGAAGATGCCCAGAGTTGCAGCTCACAGTAGCAAAAGAGGGCTATCCACTATTGCCTGCCTTTGACATTTTGTTGTCCCCTATTTGTTCAGGATCAATCATAGTAAGGTTATAGACATAAAAACAGAGCTGTTAAATTATCCATAAGACTGGTCTACACATGAGAGCAAATAGCATGCATCCCAAATATTACAGCTGCATAGCTTGGGGACTGCTGTACTTATTGTCAGATAAATATATTTCTTAACTACCTTTACCAAAATGCCATAGTTTTCTTGGTAACAGAAGAAGTGTGGGTTATTACAATCCAGAATATGAATCCATCAATGGGCTTGATCTACACAGTGAAGCATATTCTGGCTAAAGGTTATAACGATGTGATAAGGCCTGCCAATATTGGGGACTGGTTCAGTTTCCATTTTTCTGCAAGGAAGCCATTTTTTTTCCTTTCTGATCAATTTGAGATATCTTTAAACAGCTTTTTTTGCCTTCTTCAGGGCCGTTATCTTACTAATAATTTACTACTCAATTTGATTTATTTGGCACAGCACTGGTGACCAAATACATTTATCCATACATATTTCGATATTATGTTGACTTTGGTTGCTGCACGCCCTACTCATTCCGTTGTATTGGTCACTTCACATTTGTGCCACTCAGGCTCTGACTCTTAGTCAAGGTCAGTCTGTTTCATGCAATTCCATCCAGAGCCCTGCTAGCAATCATACAAGTAGGTGTGCTAGTTTAGAACAAAGATAATTATATCAGCTTTTAATATTTAACATGTTTCTCATTTTCAAAATGTGCCATTTTCAGTGTTCTGTACAAGTAATATTTCTGAGCAATGTGATTATGACCAAAATCTTACACCATTGATGCAATTATACTGGCTCGGTGCCTACTTTCCAATCTTTAGCAACTGGTATTGATTTTCTCTGCAAAGATGTCTTAAACAAGTACTTCAATTTATGTTTGCCTTTGGTAGCGATGAAAAATCCTCTGCATTTTCTATTACATTTTTTCACAGTTATGTTTCCTGTCCCTGGTGAAAAAATACATTATATATTCACTATGACAAAATGAAATAAAAAAAACGTTTCGATTTTTGCAAAATCAACTGTGTATCTTTGCTCAGACCTAATCCCACCTGCTCTACTAAGTTCACGTCCTTTTTGGGCACTCAAGCTATTAGGCAATGTAAGGCATTAATGATAATTATTTTAATCCTGAATGACTGTAATTTTTGCATTTGTTTTTAATAAAATCTGCACTTTGGCCCGAGCAGAAAGTAGAAACTGATATAAATATGCTCCATTTCTGAAGGTTTAAATGTTTACAGAGATGTAGCGTCCTTGAGAATTCATACAAAATATTAATATTGTAAAGAATTTCAATCCTGATACATAGTGTGGATATAGAGATCTTCTACTGACTACAAATACAATGTCTAGTGTTCTAGCTAGGATAGACTAGAGGATAAGCTAGAGAAGGATCCCCAACCTTTTTTACCTGTGAGCAACATTCAGATGTAAAAAGAACTGGGGAGCAACACAAGCATGAAAAATTCTCAGGGGTGAAAAATAAGGGCTGTGATTGGCTATTGGTAGCCCCTATGTGGACTGGCAGCCTACAGGAAGCTCTGTTTGGCAGTACACCTGGTTTTTATTCAACCAAAACTTGCCGCCAAGACAGAAATTCAAAAATAAGCACCTGCTTTGAGGCCACTGGGAGCAACAACAAGGGGGTTGGTGAGCAACATGTTACTCATGAGCTACTGGTTGGGGATCACTGAGCTAGAGGATAGGCTAGAGCAGGGGTCCCCAACCTTTTTTACCCTTAAGCCACATTCAAATATAAAAATAGTTGGGGAGCAACACAAACATGAAAAAGTCCCTTGAGGTGCCAAATAAGGGCTGTGATTGGCTATTCGGTAGCCCCTATGTGGACTGGCAGCCTACAGGAGGCTCTACTTGGCACTATACTTAGTTTTTATTTAATTAGAACTTGCTTTCACGCTTGGAATTCAAAAATAAGCACCTGCTTTGAGGACCCTGAGAGCAACATCCAAGGGGTTGGAGAGCAACATGTTGCTCACGAGCTACTGGTTAGGGATCACTGGGCTAGAGGATCGGCTAAAGGATTTTAAGCAAATAAATCACTGTTTAAGTGAAATTCAGCCTGTATATACTCTTGCTGAGTTGTGATGCATGCAATTTAATATTTTTGCGTGACTTTGTGTAAAGGAAGGCAGGGACCTATTATATATACTGTAACTCTTTAGTATCAGCTGACATATGTGAGGCCTTTTAAGGTCTCCCCAGTTTTTAGAATCCCATTCATTTGCACATGCTCATCAGACCATTATAAAAAAAAAAAGAAAATTCAAATAAAGGTTTGTTATGACCCTGTTCAGGGGCGGCAAAATGCGCTCGCTGCAAATGATCGCCAAAATAAAAGGTTAAAATTCTGATTCAAATTGCTTTCTTCGTACAAAAAAATAAAACAGCTTGCGTGCACATTGCGCGTCATCATTCGGCGCCATCAAATAAGTTACTAAGCACCACAAAATCTTTCCAAAATGTTCAAATGCAAAGCATAAGATGGACCTAAGCACACAATGCAGCTGCTAGATGTGTTTGTGGGGGTGTGTTTATACATGTGCAATAGTTTAAATATAAGCATTCACAGGACAGAATTATTCATGATCTTTTAGACAACATTGCATAGATCCTGTTCAAGCACAGAGTAAATTCCCTTGGTTGCTCTATATGAATACCATGCCATGTTGAACCTGTTAACTCCCTGAGCTGTTTTCTAAACAAGGATCTGTCTCTCATGTTCCGTGTACTTAACGGGTCTGCTGAAACAGATCTGCTATGCCAAGGCAGATATATATGATATTAGAGGCTCATTCTGATCAGAGGAAGGTCCTGTTGTTAATTAGCTGTAACCCTACACTGTAGGAGGCGATAAAAAAAAAAATCACCGGTTGTGACACTTTCAGCAGGGTGCAAGAAAGAGCAAGAGGGGGGAATTAAGAGCAGGATTTCTTTTCTCTCCCTCTCTTTCTTAGCACTGCAGCATGAATGGATGGAAACACACACACACACACACACATTACATGCACAGACAAGAAAAAAGAAATCACAAAGTCAACTCACAGAATCTCCAATTCCCGAAGCGCTCGGAAGACTCCATCTTCAATGCAGCTGATCTGGTTGTTGTCCAGTTGCCTGTAGGAAGGAAGGAAAAGTCAAAAAAGGGATGGCTTGGCAACAAAGCTGCTTTAGAGAACCAGGGTCCAGGCTTTCTTGTCACTAAGGTGTCCCCCACCCCCTCTGCAGTCTTTGCTCATCAACCAGGAGGAGGCTTCGCTAGTAGACTGCTGCTCTTTCTGTTCATACTGACTGTCTGAGAAAGCTGCACTGTAGAACACACTGAAGCCTGACAGCTCTCAGTAAATATTAATTGCACATTTTTTTAAAGAAAGAAGGGAGTAATTTCATTACATTAGGGCATCCAATCCATTACAAGCCTTTACCATCATGTCAGTGAAACAATTTCATTAAGCTAAAGGCCTGTAAATCATGTGAGGTCACTTTGCTGCCCTCTGCGACCTCCCAGAATCCTATTTTTTTTTCTCCCTTTTACTGGAAGTTGCAGTCCTCTGTCCTGACACAGTAGTAAATTTCAAGGCTTTATCTGCCCAAGAGTTTCAAGGGTGTCTGGGGAATAGAGCAATACAAAATTAGACCCAACTAATCTAATTTTATAGCCCTTTATTATTCAAAGCACCAAATGTCTGTGGTTGTTCAAAGGCTGCATGCATTGCCGGCTGTCCCATCTGGGAGGCAATTCCACTCAATATGTTTCATGTTCTGTGAACCAATTCCACACACTGAGTAACAACCCACAATAAATGCATCTTAGTTAACATCTATGGCCTATTTATTAAACCTCAACTTTTTTGACTGGATTTGGATCAGATCTATACTGAGAAGAGCAGGAGGTTAAGAATGCCTGCCGTGCAACAGAGTTTATAAATTGCAGACTATGGGGTAGATTCACTAATGGGCGAATTTTTGCCAGCGCCAGCTTCACACACCTCACACCGCAAATGCGCTACGACTACGCCAATTCACTCATTTGCTTTTCGCTAGCGTTACTTTGGCAGGCAAGCATTTCATAGCAAAGATACGCTGGCGTTGTTTGTGCCTAGTGAAAATTAGCTTGTGATTTTGTGCTTACGTCAATTTTTATAAGGTGGGAAATTTAAAGTTGTATGGAGGTCTTTATTATAAATGTTGGTGCAAATGCTTGAAGTGGCCACTTTTTATTACAAATGTCCAGGGAACCTTAATAAAGAGAGTTAATATAATGCCCTACACATGAGCCCACTGTAAAATGAATGTTCAATATGTTATGAAAAGTCTTGAGAAAACCGGTTACACAAAAAAAGTTTTTTTGGAATTTTGCAGGCAATCCCGCTTCAAAAAAGGAAAAGTCGCCAGCATTTTTTGAACTTTAATGCATTTTTGGCACACGGGATATGATGTAAGAGACAGAAGATTGAGGAAGATCTAACTTCTTTTAAGCCTGGTCTGAGGTGGCAAATTCAAATCTGGCAAAAGAGGTTCGGTAAAATCAGCACTTTACTGAATTTGTGGAGTAACGACCTTTCGCCAGAGCAGAAAGTTGCCTGGCGATAGAGTGCAAACGAACGCTAGTGACGGTCTCTTTCATTAGCGAATTTATGCCTGCGCCTGTTAGTGAATAGACGATGTCCCTGCGGATGGTAACGCTGGTGAATTGTCAATAGCATTAGCTACTTCGTCCTTTAATGAATCTACCCCTATATTCTTTCATTAGAACATGTTAGAAAATGTGGTTCAGGTGATTTAAAACAAGTTATATTTACAAACAATACAGTAGAACCAGGATTTTACGTTTCCCAGGGGATCAGGGTAAAATCCGAGGGGGTGGAGAGAAATGACGTCACTTGCTTGAATGGGACTGCGGGAAAAAACCTGCATCGATTCCGGGAAAACGTAAAGTCCGAATACAAAAATCTGAGTTTTACACTGACATTTTATAAATCTCTGGTTGAAGAAGTTTCTATATTACACTTGTGCACTTCATTTTAACTTATATTACACTTAATGCACAGTCTATATTTTTTTATGTAAATTATGCTAAAAACAAAATTAAAATTTAAATGCAAAGAAGAAACCAATTAAACAAGTGATTAAATACTGTTATCACCTCATATCATTCGTACTTTATTCATATCAGGGTCATGTAGATATTGTGTATGAAGGTCCACTGAATTTGTGATGAGTGGTCTGACCAACAACCCATGGGAGTCAAGGCTTAACTATGGGTCAGGTGGGTCAAGGCTTTAAGTGATATGTGCTGGTTATGGTGGTAGAATCAGGCTGCATTAAGTAAAAGTAACCTTCAGGGCAGCCATAAGGGGGGGATAGGGGGGAGAGTTGTAGGGGGCCCCGAGGGTAAGGGGGGCCCAGCCACGCCACACTTACTTGATTAGCCGGGCCCCCCATCTTTGTGAGAGCTGTTGACTTCGGGAAGGCATGGATGTTTAAAGGGCCCTGGCCACCAATTTTCTTATAATGTGTGGTGGTGGGGGGCTGGCCACCAATTTTTTTTTTCTCATGTGGGGTTCTAGCCACCAATATTTTTTAATGGAGGGGCCCTGGCCACAAATGTTTTTTTATGGGGGGCCCTGACCACCAATATCTTTTTATTAACATGTGGGAACCCTAGCCACCAATATTTTTTTTGTTTTTTTACTGTGTGGTGGGGGGCGGACCTGTGGGTTGGGGAGGGCAGACCTGTAGGTGGGGCTTGCGGTGGGCGCAGCTCAGGGGGCCCAGGAAATTTTTTCGTATGGGGCCCTGCGATTTCTGATGGCGGTCCTGGTAACCTTTCCCCTTAGCCATTAACCTTTTGGCACTTTAGTGTCATTGCTTTTTGTGATGGCTCTTGTAGGTTTGCTCAGGTTCTGGTCAACAAATTTGCAGCACACTGTCAAGATGTGAGTTGTAAACAAGTGGGTTAAGTTAAGGTTCTGCTTTTTTCAGTTTGGTATTCACTACATTACTTTATTAAGTGGCACAGTTAGAAACCAAAGATAAAAACCCTAATAATATTCCCTTGCTCTTCAGACTATGCAAGTGGGCACAGCTACAAATGGAAGGCAGAAGGCAAGTGACTCACTGTCAGTATAGAGTATAAAGTCATTTAGATAACAAAGTCTAAAATAAGTGATTTAAAGCCAAATATTCAATCATATCTGAGAAACATTTGTAATTTAAAATGTTATCACAAATATAGCGAGTGATTACACATAACAAAAGCTTTTGCCACACTAGCAGTGACTACATGTGGTTTTATACGTTTTCAGTATTATATTTCATAAACTGACCATGTATACCCTATTCTACTTAGTGCAATGACCCAGAAAATATGCTGTGATGCCTTTGCTGGACACATTCTGATTAGTGATGGACGGAACTAGCGAAAAATTATCGAAATGCATTGAAGTCAATGGGCACCAAAAATTTTTTGGCACGCAACAATTTTTACATATGTGCCAATTTTTACACGCACAATTTTTTTGTCCAAATGCATTAAAGTGAATGGGCGTCAAAATAATTTTTACGCGCGCAACTCTTTAAGTCAATGGGATGCGTGACAATTTTTACACACAAGACTTTTTTGTCGCAGCAAACTATTGCTGCAGTTTCGAACAAATTTGCAGGTGGGGAAATTAGATAATTCACCATGAATCCATGCCTGGCAAATAAACTCACCCATTCACCAATCCTGATACTATTTTCCACTAGTGACAGGAATGTTTTTTCATGGTCTTGTGGACCATGTTGCCATTAAAGCTCCCCATAGACGCGACGATTCTTCTTGCCGAACGACCGATTTTAGGGAAGCCCGACCAATCCTTCGAAATTATCGTGCAGTTAGTGGTATTCGAACGATCGTACATCTTACGATTTTTCGGCCGACATCTGTCAGGAAATTGATCGGCTAGGTCAAAAAATCTTTGTCGGTCCCAGTGCAATCTATCTATGTTTGCAGGGCCAAGCAGGCAGCTCCCCTTTGTTTTCCTGGCAAATTGGTCTTTTTAGTTGATGGTCAATTCGTACGATCGTTCTGAGAAAATCGTGGTCTCACGATCAGGATGTGATCTTTTAAAAATCTCAACATCTATGGCCAGCTTTACACTACATTTTAATTGTAGACCTCCCAATTTTTACTAAATTTTCCCTATTACACCCTTTCAGCGGGCAACTTGTGGAATGGAAGCTATTGTTAAATTGCAGCCAGGTTACAGGATGTACATTGGTTTAAATATGTAGTCAGACATTTTTTTATACTTTAAATCAGCACCTTTGTATATTTTATTGAATTTGGCTATACCGGAGGCTTACTTATCCTTATACCATCCAAAGACCACTGGGGAAGCCAGGAGCTAAAGGTCTTATGGGGCTGCCAAAAGCACATTCTTTATATTACATATATTTATATTACTTTACTTTACTTTTACTATACTGCTAAACCTCACTTTATTATTCCGTAAATAATATATTCAGACCTGATTTTTTTTTTTCTTCTGGGTTTGTTTAATGTTCCATAATGTCAATTCATGAATGGCCTTTAACCCTCTTAACTGAGCTTTCTCTTTGTGCTTTTTATTCTGGTCTGACATTTGACTTGACATCAGCTGGGCCAACAGTCCCTTTATGCTTTAATTCCTTTAAAATTCAGCTGTTGTGTATAAAAAAAAAAAAAAAACACCTGCTGCTGGGCAAACATACTATGATAAAAGAATAGAAAGTAAAAGTTTGCAAAAACATTGCAGAAGTGTTATTTATGAATAAAAATAAGCTATTATAATGTTTGTATTTGGTTATAATATGACTACGCAAACAAATAAAACTTCATTTTCTCTGTTACTATTTTGAATTTGTTAGTACCCTGTAAGGGGGTCATAGTAAAATGCACAATATTTGTCTCCAGGTTTAGTAATCCATGTCGGCAATTCAGATGGAAAATTGTAGTGAATTTATAGAAAACATACAATAGTACATCAGATTATTAGACCTGAAGTAAATGTTGCCCCAGTAAAGCTGGTCAAAGACATGCAGGTTTTAGTCTCATCAAATGATTGTTCATTACAATCGACCAAACTACCAGATGAAAGAACAAAGCAGACGATGTTCTGGCTGTAATCAGTGTCGGACTGGGACACCAGGGGCCCACCCAAAAACCTTAGACCAGGGGCCCACCAAAGAACAATAGACCAGGGGCCCACTCTCAGTACAATTATTTCTCTCCTCACTCAACCTCTATTCTCCTAGGCTCTATTGTTTACATACTATAATCTATTATTCCATCTATTTAGCCTGTTTGCTCTCAAAGAAATAGGATATGGCCTTGAAATAGGCCAAATATTTAGCAGCACAAGGGCCCACTTACACCTTGGCCCACCGGGAGTTTTCCTGGTATCCCGGTGGGCCAGTCTGACACTCGCTGTAATCGTACTAAAGTTATAGTTACATAGTTACATAGTTACATTGGGTTGAAAAAAGACAAAGTCCATCAAGTTCAACCCCTCCAAATGAAAACCCAGCATCCATACACACACCCCTCCCTACTTTTAATTACATTCTATTATACCCATACCTATACTAACTATAGAGTTTAGTATCACAATAGCCTTTGATATTATGTCTGTCCAAAAAATCATCTAAGTCATTCTTAAAGGCATTAACTGAATCAGCCATCACAACATCACCCGGCAGTGCATTCCACAACCTCACTGTTCTGACTGTGAAGAACCCTCTACGTTGCTTCAAATGAAAGTTCTTTTCTTCTAGTCTGAAGGGGGGGCCTCTGGTACGGTGATCCACTTTATGGGTAAAAAGGTCCCCTGCCATTTGTCTATAATGTCCTCTAATGTACTTGTAAAGTGTAATCATGTCCCCTCGCAAGCGCCTTTTTTCCAGAGAAAACAACCCCAACCTTGACAGTCTACCCTCATAATTTAAGTCTTCCGTCCCTCTAACCAATTTAGTTGCACTTAGTCTCTGCACTCTCTCCAGCTCATTTATATCCCTCTTAAGGACTGGAGTCCAAAACTGCACTGCATACTCCAGATGAGGCCTCACCAGGGACCTATAAAGAGACATAATTATGTTTTCATCCCTTGAGTTAATGCCCTTTTTTATGCAAGACAGAACTTTATTTGCTTTAGTAGTCACAGAATGACACTGCCCAGAATTAGACAACGTGTTATCTACAAAGACCCCTAGATCCTTTTCATTTAAGGAAACTCCCAACACACTGCCATTTAGTGTATAACTTGCATTTATATTATTTTTGCCAAAGTGCATAACCTGCATTTATCAACGTTGAACCTCATTTTCCAGTTTGCTGCCCAGTTTTCCAGTTTAGACAGATCACTCTGCAAAGTGACAGCATCCTGCATGGAACCTATAGTTCTGCACAATTTAGTATCATCTGCAAAAATAGAAACAGTACTTTCAATGCCCACCTCCAGGTCATTAATAAACAAGTTGAAAAGCAAGGGACCTAGTACAGAGCCCTGCGGTACTCCATATATATATATATCCAACAAATAGTAGTGACAGTCACCCATTGATATCGTAAGATCGGCAATACACGCAGAGAAATTATCGTTGGCCGACAGAAATCTTCTAACCTGTCTGATCGACTAAACGGCCGATCGCCATGGCGTGAAAAATGTTGGCACGATCCACACACGGTCCGAAAATCATACGAACCTTCTACTTAACTGTATTTCCATTTTGGTTTTACTGGCCAATCATTGTACAACATATGAATGTACCATCGTTTACGGTATAGATTTAGGCATAGATTGGCAAAGATAGGCTATGCTGAGCTATCTTCAAACTTCTTCACTGAGAAAAAAAATAGAGAAATAAAAACACCAGTTGACTTAAATGCATTTTGCGTGAAATGCGTAGTCACTGCATTTCATGTTAAAAAAAAATACAGCCAAATGTAACTACTTTACAGCAGCAGCTAAGCAACTTCTTTAGTTTCATGGTGTTGGCAGTGCTATATTTCTTATATAGGACAGCAGCTTCCCACAGGTAACTATATTTTTTTTCTATTTAAGTTTTTAAACCTCCAACCTGATGCCTGCAAAATCTTGCATTAGAGCTGGATGGGAGAAATTGGTACCCCTCTCCCAACCAATCGTGGGTAAAAACTGTATTAAGCACGTGCCAATCAAGTGGGAAAATGGGGTGTGTCTAAGGCAGCAAGGGATATTGATCTGATGATGGGCATTGGCAAAGACATAAATGAATGGGGGAAGGGTGCTGGTTCTGCAATATGACAGTGAAAAAATATAGTCCTGGTGTTGGTTTGTGTAAATATAAATAATATAATTGTAATATTGTTGGTTTCAAACAAACAGTACATTGAAAAAAAAAACTCCTGGACTTGCTTGAATTCCCCGTGAATCTCATTCTATGCTTATCTGTAGTTTACTGTCAAAATCCAACCCCAAGGGATTGTAATGTATGTATTGTCACTTCTTGATGTATGAACGATTAAATAATTGTTTGTTGATGTTGGTTCCACCCAGGGGATTTAAGATTTGTGACGGGCAATTTAGCTAGTTAACAAAAGCAACAATAAAGGGATTCGTACACCATATGAATTGCATGTCTCAAAAAATGTAGGTGCAAATTTGGAAGTGTGCAAGAATGGCCAAGATTAGGCACTGATATGTTAAAGGCACAGTCACTACAAAAAAATAAATAAAAGCACGTCACATCCATTTAAATAGAAAATACATTTCATTTGCCCCAGCTCATATAGAATTAAATGCTTACTGCTCCACACCTATAGGATGAAACGCTTTACTGTGACAAATGGCTATTGCTGCACAGAGAGGTGATGTCCTCATGCTGAAAACAAATAATGTTTCATCGTATAGAAAGTGTTTTGTGTTGGTTTTACTAGCCCATTAATATTTTCCTGGCAAAGGTTACGTTCGATTTTTTACACCATACATAATATACAGCAGAAAAAAAGGCATTGCACTTTAATACTGATGCATGTAACTCCTGGTAAAACCATGATGTTGTTATATGATGGCCAATCAAGACAAGAGGATGAAACTTCTGCAAATATGTTCTAAAGCAATGTTTATAGAGGGCAACAAACAAAATGTGCACATATACGTTGTCCAATTAGCAAAATATAATCAGTTATGACTATGTTTAACATCACTGTATTTATGAGATTATCACTGAAAATTCTTTCTAACATATAGGATGTTTTTTATCAAAATCAGAATTTTTCTGATTTTTAAATTAAAAAAGTCTGACCAAACTAGAATCCACGATTTGACCTTATATAATACTAAAAAAAAAAAAAGCACAAATTAATCTGTCTGGGAAAAACCCCCAAAAATTGCATGAAAACCCATGATTTTTTCAGATTTTTTTCCCCAAACCATTACATTTTTTTGTGATTATTCCCGAAAAGACAGATTTTTGCAGATTTTTGCCCAAAAAGTCAGAAATAGTTGGATTTTTGGGCTAATTCCAGTGCAGACCACAGAAACTTCCAAATAAAATAGGGACCTCTCCCATTGACTTGATGCTGGATTTTTGGATTTGCACTTTTTGCAGTCTCGGAGTTTAAGAAATCCTGAAAAATTCAAGTTTTTTTTTCCATTAGGACTTTGATAAATAACACCCATACTGTACAGGTATAGGACCAGTTATCCTAAATGCTTGGTACCTGGTATTTTCCAGCTTTTCATGCTTCGCACCACTTTGAAAGGCGCAAATTCGTTACCACTACGCTAATTAACTAAATGCAAAGTTGCGTTTTAGGCGCCGAACACTGGTGAATTTTCGCTCGCGATACTTTATCAGTGCAAGCATTTCATAGCAAAGATTTGTTATCGTTCGTTTATGCCTAGCGAAAAGTCGCTAGTGGGCTCATGCTTGGGTCAATTTGAATAGAGCTGTTGGTGCAAATGCTTAAAGTGGCCACTTTTTATTGCAAATTTTCCAAGGAACCTTAATAAAGACAAAAGAGATCACATTATGACCTAGACTTGAGCCCACTGTAAAATGTTCCATGTCCCTCAAATGTCTAGGGAAAAATGTTAACCTAAAAAAGTTTAACTTAGGACTTTTTCAGGAAAAGTCGCCAATGTTTTTTCTACTTTAGTGCATTTTCGGCAGACAGGATATGATGTAAGCGACATAAGATTGAGGAAGATCCAGCTTCATTTTAGCAGTTTGCCTCGTCTGAGGTGGCGAAGTCAACTCTGACAACAGAGGTTACATTCACTAAAATCCGCACTTGATTGAATTTGCAGAGCAACGACCTTTCCCTAGCGACGGTCTCTTTCGCTAGCGAATTGTCATCTGCGCCTGTTAGTGAATTGACGATGTCCCTGTGGATGTGATTTCTGGCGAAAAGTCGCTAGCTTTAGTCACTTCACCCTTTAGTTAATATGCCCCAAGGAATCTTTCCACAATTTGGAACTTTATCCCTTAAATCTACTAAAAAATTACTTAAACAGCGTATCTTTTCAGTGTGCTACTGTACTCTGTATTCCCCTAATCAAATTTAGTGAAACCAATGGCAAATATGCTACTAGAGAAGTATGGTTGCACAGTTTCCTCTAAAACCACAAACAAAAGGCTGATCTTTGAAAGAAAAGAAAGGGACCTTCCATTGACTTCTACATCACTTGTTTATTTGCCCTAAAAAGTGCAATTCGGGTTAACAAATGTTCTACGGACGTTCATAAATCCGCTCCTTAGGGTTTCCGTCAGTAATTAATGTAAAAATGATGCTTGTTGTCAGTGTTAACAATAGGGAAGAAGGTTAAACATAAAGGGAGGTCAGTATTTGTTTAGAGTAAAGGTGACAACTCGAATGCCGTTTATTACTCTTGCAGCCCCTGTCCCAAGTGGGGCCATTAAATTCTTGACAGAAACTCAAACCAAGTGAAATTACGGACTCTCAGTATTTCCTAAACCATGAGCATGGGACACAGTATTTAGAAACGAGTCAGCCAGAGTGCAATGTGTCTAAATTACACTAATGTTTTAATCAGTAGATAAATATGTCAAAGATTTCCACTGTACCAGCGTTTGCTTTATCCCTTGATAAATATTCAGTGCAGACATTAAGTCACATTAAAATAATCCTTCAGATAATTGTGTGTCTGTTTCCATAAGAGCACCTACATTATTTTATGGTAATTATTTCCATATATGTTTACAAATCATGTAGGTGGGGGGAGGGGGGGTGTATCTACTTTGTAATGTATTTCTTTAACCTGACCTAAAGTTCTTCCGAGCCATCTTTTCTTGTAAGAAGTAACTTGTATTTACTGAAACATATTAATGTTATAACTGGTTCTCTGAATGATTAGACGGGGGAGAAGATAAGTGTAAGAAGAATTCTTAATTCTAGGGGTCTTCAGGCTTTTTATTTTTTATAGAGCAACTACAGCATAAACATTCTGCATTTAAAATGCCAAGTGACAAGACAAGTTTGCCAGCAGTAAAACAAATGTTAGATTCCATGTGCGCCCTAATCAAAAACATGTCGATTTCTCTGGCATGGCAAATTCCTGGCTCTCCGGGAGAGTTTTTTTAAAATACCAATCCCCAAAAACAGTGGCCCAGGGCCAAAAGTATGGAACCCCTAAGCCTGCAGGATTTATTATTACTTTGTCAGAATTGGCATCAAGTTAGAGCAAAGACAAAGGGAAAAGCCGGGAAACTGAACCTTTACTTAAATGTCTATGCGATGTTTCAAGTGCATTTTTATAATCTGTGCCATTGATAGAATAAAATTGGCAGTTTCGGTATGATGTAACTATTGTTGTGAATAAAAACCCTTTTGCTCTTTTTCACTTTAGAGTGAGCAATCCTTTTTCCTTATATTGATGGAACAGGGGCAACTTCAGCTTGACTCGAATGCACAATGGGGCATTTTAATCAAAAAGGTCACAACAACGAGCAAAAATACATTAAACAAATATACAATTTAAGTGAGGTTGGAGTATTTTCATAAAAAAATGTGCAAAACTGTCTTTTTAATTCCTTGGGTAAATATATACCAATATACTAAAAATATAAGCATTCAAATTAAGCTTGTAATCCCCCAACAATGGCACACTAAGGGGTTATTTACTAAACTCCAAATGAAAAAATTGTTTTTTTTTTTTTATAAAATCTGACTTTTAAAAAATCATGAATTTTTCGGCATTTATTAAACCCCGATGGAAAAAATCCAGATCTGAAAATCCAGCATCTCAGACCTGTTGAGGTTGCATATAAGTCAATGGGAGAAGTTCCAATGATTTTTTGATGTGCGCTGGGTTTCGTGTAATACCCCGGGTGAAAATTCCGAAAAAATTGGGAAAACCAGATAAAAAAATCTGGGAAAAAACTTTTTTTCAGATTTTTTTTTTCAAAGCAAATTTTCGGGAAAACATAATAATAAATAAGTATAAAAAAACAGAGCGGATTTGATCGGAGTTTGTAGCAGAAAATATTGAAATAAATGCGGACTTCGATAAATAACCCCCTAAGATAAGTACAGTCTGTGCATATATTGGGGGCCCCATTTGAGCTTTAAACTTATGCAGTACAGGTATAGGATCTGTTATCCTGAAATCTGTTATCCAGAAAACTCTGATTTATGGAAAGGCCATCTCCTATAGACTCCAGTTTATTCAAATAATCCAAATTCTTCAAAATTATTTCCTTTTTCTCTGTAATAATAAAACAGTAGCTTGTACTTGATCCCAACTAAGATATAATTAATCCTTATTGGAAGCAAAACCAGCCTATTGGATTTATTTAATGTTTACATGATTTTCTAGTAGACTTAAGATATGAAGATTCAAATTACGGAAAGATCTGTTAACCCGGAAAACCCCAGTTCCCGAGCATTCTGGATAACAGGTCCCAGTATAATAAATTACTGACTGTATTACTGACCGCTATTTCTTTATGTAATCATGAGCTACACATATTCCAGATTTACAGGATATGCAGCACTGTTCATTTATACATTAAATAAAAGTACAAACACTGTAAATAAAGTTATACATAGAGGGTAGTGATGGGCGAATAAGCTCACCAGGCTCGAATTCGTAGCGAAGTTCTGCGTTTCCCTGCCGGTGAATACATTTGCGAAACTGCGGCGAAAATTCGTCAGCGTCAAAGTCAAAAAAAATTTGGTCACGCGTTGGAATAGTCAGCATTATTCAGATGCCCAATGACTTTAATGCTGGCATCAAAATTGACACAGGCGTCAAAATACGCGTTTTGTGAATTTCGTGGGAAATTCGTAAATTTTTCAACGAAACGGGACAAATTCGCCCATCACTGATACAGGGTAATAGAATGCCAAAAAGGAAGACAGGAGGCTTAACCTGCGTATGGTTATAACAGTATCCCTTAAAATTATGCTAAATACTGCATTGCTAAGGCTAAGGTGTCAATGATAAATCCCGCATCCGAAAGTCAGATTTTTTTAAAGATATGTTTTAAGATGATTAGCCCATGATTTCCTGTAAAATCCATGGCACACAAATCATACCGAACATGAGCAATTACTTTCCAGTAATGGTTTTTGAACCATACCGCCTTGAAGTTAAATCATTAGCGAGCAATGCTAATCATGTTTCTCGTTCCTTATGTTCTCCTTTCTGGGCTTTTTTCATGAGATAGCAGAGCAGGCTAATGTAATGAGCAAGAGAAAAGCGAGCAGATATATGGCTGTCTCCATAGCAATTTAGGCAGGCTTGCTGGTTTCCCTAGTTACACTTTTGACCGATAACCATCTGTTGTTCTTCTGGGCTCTAGGCCCAAGAGTGGAACAATAGACAGAAATAATACTGCTTACATTTTTATTAAAAGGCAGGGGGGGAAAAAGCAGGATATTGGTTTAATGCTAGGCACACATCTCGATGGCAATTACTGTATTGTGTGCAAGTTGTGCCAGGGATAGCCCAGAGGCAGAGTCTTGCATGTCCAGATGGATTATCTATATTGTGGAATTTTGATTTGTGTTTCATTCTGTATTATCTCGGTGTTGGTGCCACTCATTACATTCCGGCCAAAGTGTAGCCCTTGTTTTGGTCAGGTTAGAAGGCAGAGGAGGCTTAAAGGATTCTATTTTCCATTTGGTCCTCTTGAAACCATTCTGTAATATAGCTCAATAAACACACTATGCACTCACATCAACAACATGAACAGATTTTTATCTACCAAAGGTATGGCGATTTAGATTTTAGACGGCGGGAAGGCAGTTTGAGAAGATTAGTCGCCCGAAGAAGAGCAGATTTGTCGCCGGGCATCTAAATCACCATGAATCTCCGCGTTAAATTAAGAAATTGCTCTACATTTTACCCCGTGAAGTACAGTTATGCCATAAAACAGGGGACTGTTGTACAGGTATGGGACCTGTTATCCAGAATGCTCGGGACAGCTACAGATCTTTCTGTATTTTGGATTTTCATACTTTAAGGGGCAGATTTATCAAGGGTCGAATTTTGAAGTAAAAAATACTTCGAAATTCAACCATCGAATTGAAATACATCGAATTCGAATATCTGATTCAAATTTTTTTCATTGAATTTGGGTATTCTGCGTTTGAAGTCAAATCGTTCAATCGAACGATTAAATCCTTTGAATCGAACGATTCGAAGGATCTTATCGTACAATTGAACGATTTATATTTCGACTTCAATAAACTTAGAAAAATGCTGTAGAAGGTCCCCATAGGCTAACACAGCACTTCGGCAGGTTTAATTTGGCGAATGTATTGAAGTCGAAGTTTTTTTAAAGAGACAGTACTTCGATTATCGAATGGTCGCATATTCAAACTATTTTACTTCGAAGCGAATTCGAAGTAAATTTGGAGTCGTACTATCCTATACGATGGTTGAAGTATTCAAAAAATTTCTTCGAATTTCAAATTTTTTTACTTCGAAAATTCCCTCGAATTCACTTCAACCCTGATAAATCTGCCCCTATGTCAACTAGAAAATAATTTAAACATTAAGGGGCCCATTCACCAAGCTCGAGTGAAGGAATAGAGGAAAATAGAGGAAAAATAGTTTGATTTTCGAATGTTTTTTTTGGCTACTTCGACTATCGCCTACGACCTTCGACTTCGAATCGAACGATTTGAACTAAAAATCGTTAAATATTCAACCATTCGATAATCGAAGTACTTCGACCCCCTAGTTCGCCACTTAAAACCTACCGAGGCCAATGTTAGCCTATGGGGAAGGTCCCCATAGGCTTTACAAGGTTTTTTTGATCGAAGAATAATCCTTCAATCGATGGATTAAAATCCTTTGAATCGTTCGATTCGAAGGATTTAATCGTTCGATCGAACGATTATTCCTTCGATCGAACGAATTGCGTTAAATCCTTCGACTTCGATATTCGAAGGATTTCAATTCGGCAGTCGAATATCGAGGGTTAATTAACCCTCGATATTCGACCCTAGGTAAATGTGCCCCTAAATAACCCCAATGAGCTGGTTTTGTTTCCAATAAGGATTAATTATATCTTAGTTTGGATCAAGTACAAGCTACTGTTTTATTATTACAGAGAAAAAGGAAATAACATTTATTTGGATTATTTGATTATAGTGGAGTTATTAACTTTCTGTTATTCAGAGCTTTCTGGATAACAGATTTCCGGAAAACGGATCCCATACCTGTAGTAGAGGTGCAGCCTTTTCTCCCTTATTTCTACTGTACATGAGATGGCGCAAAATGTTGCCTATTCAGGAGCTTTGGCACAAACATCCTGAAAACATGAATTCACTATCACCAGATGAAAAATGGTGGCATGCCTGCAGAGGGTTGGGGTGATGAATAACAAATTGGGGAAATTGAAAAATGAAAATGGCTACTAGCAAAGAAAACATATTTATAGCTAAGATTTATTATGATCATTATAGTGTTTGATCCAAGTAAATATAAAAGGTGTGAGTCACCATGTGGGAGCACCATGTGATTGCGCTATTCTAACTGTAAAATTTGTTTAGTGAAGAGCGGTTATCAGCACGAACAACTAGTAATAAATATGTTCACTTTCTTCATTGACAAGCCTAACTATTTTCCACACAGTGAGTTCAAATTGTCGACATTTTTGGGGGAATGTAATATGTTTAGTTACATTCAAAAAACGCCATTTACATTCTCCCTTATATTTCCTATTTATTATTTATTCCGAATTTTCCATGGCCATGCAGATATAGTCATATCTAGTCAACCTATAAACCAACAAGCTGCAGATTTATCATTGGTCAGAATTTCTCTTTAATTAAACAAAAAAAGTGTTCACTTAATTGGTAAAAGTGGATATACCTCTTTCGAATGGAAACACCTAGGGGCATATTAAGTATGTGGTATAAAAACAGTGGGACAAAACAAAACACATCCCCAGGCTTCGCCATGTAAAAAAACGCCAAACATTTTTTACTTAGACTGACTTCCGCCGGAAGCAGTGTAAAATAATGGCAGCAAATCTGACGTTCACATGGTGTAAAAACAAACACACCTTGTTAAATTCGTCATTATTTTACACAGCTTTTTACACCGTTTTTTTTTTTTTTTTTGGCAAATTTTATTTTACACAGCATAATAAATATGCCCCCTAATGCGGTTTTTGTTGACATATGGGATTGTGTTTTATTCACAGCAGGGTTCATTCTTCTGACATCAGAAGACTGGCCCGATGGCAGACCAACTTTTTGGCATCACTTCAGACAATATGGGGCAAATTTACTAAACGGCAAAGTGCCTAACGCTGGAAAATTCGCCAGCGTGACGTCATTTTGGCACTTCGCCAATTTACTAACAGTGGCCCTGGCGAAAATTCGCGGGCAAATTAGATAGAGTAGTGCAACTTCGCAGCCTAACGCCTGGCGAAGTTGCACTCGGGCGAAATTACGCAAATTTAAAAAACTTTTTTTTTTTAATGAATGTTAACCTCTTTTGTCAGAGTTGACTTCGCCAGGTTAGACCAGGCGAAGTGCAACAGAGTAGAGAGGAGTTTGAAAAAAAAAAATTGAAAATGCTTCTAAGTCCCAAAAAAACGCTGGGCGTATTTTACTTTTTATAGGGTGATAGAGTAAAAAAGATTGAATTTTTTTTATAGGTTGCCCACCTTCCCCCCTACATTTTATAACATATGGCACCTTAACTATACTGTGGGCACATGTGTAGGGCATTAGAGCACCCCTATATACTTTTATTAACTTTCCCTGGGATTGTGCAGTGTAATGTGCGCTGCATACACGTCCATTGATATTTAAATTTGGCGCCATATGCAAATTAGCCTTCGCTAGCGTAGCTTCGAACGGCTGATCGTACTATCAATTGCGCAACTTCGCAAGCGTTCGGTAACATGTGCGCAACTTCGGATCTTCGTGAATTTGCGCAGCCTTGACGAATCTACGCCTGGCGAAGTGCGGTGAAGGCAACGCTAGCGATTTTCGGAGCTAAGTAAATTTCCCCCTATGACGTTATTCACCATTGCTCTGCAGTCTGGTAAATGAGACACGGGTTCTGTTTTAAAGGCTTGTTTTTATCTTTAGTTAGGTAAGATGCAAGTAATGTTCTCTCTAATTTGTGCCTAATTTTATATTTGGTGTGTAAAATTGTTTCTCTTTGGACAGAGAGATGTCATATGATCTTTAATACCCTCCGTTGTTAACTGTAAAATAAGAAAATGAATGTGCGCTGCCAGGTAAGGTCCAAGGGGCAAATTCACTAAGATTCGTAGTTGCGCCAGCGTCCACTTCGCCAGGCGAATTTTCACCAGCGTAAATTCACTAAAATCCGAAGTTGCGCTCAGGGGAAACGAAGGGTTGCGAAGTTGCACTAACGTTAATTCGCCATGCAAAGCGAAGTTACGCTAGCGATGCTTAATTTTGCTTAATATACAGCGCCAAATTGAATTTACAATGGAGGTATATGTAGCATCACTACACAAGCCTGGGAAACCTTCAAAACAGCAAATAAAAAGTTTATTTTGCCCTACACATGTGCCCACTGTATAGTTAAGGTGCCATGAGTTAGGAAATGTAGGGGGGAAGGAGGGGAGCCCTGAAAAAAAATTTAGATCTTTTTCAGCCTATCACCCATAAAAAAAAGAAAAAACGCCAGCGTTTTTTGGGACTTTGAAAAAATTTCAACTTTTTTTGAAGCAATCCCTATCTACTCTATTGCACTTCGCCTGGTCTGAGGTGGCGAAGGAAGTCTGGCATAAAAGGTAGCGTTCAGAAAAATGCGCGCATCAGTGAATTTGTGTAGTTACGTCCATTGCGCAAATTCGCCAGGCGTAAGGGTGCGAAGTAACACTAGTGTCCGTAAGTGAATCGGCTAGCGTTAGGCGCTTCGTCCTTTAGTGAATTTGCCCCCAAGACTTCCACTCAAGGCTTAAGAATTTTGGAATTGGAAATCTCTCATTGTTATGGTTAACAACAGTAAAAAAGGCTGACTTCATTTGGAATTTTTAGCCCTGCACCTTTAAAGGCTAAGACAATTGCATAAAGCAAGATCAAGTGCACAGTCATTACTCCCAGAACATCCCCTGACAAGCTGTGGGCAGTATTTACAACTTCCATTATCCCAAAGCTCAAGTGAAAATTTTATTGCTGTGCTGTTTTGGCTAAGATTGTGCATGCTGACCTTTTAGGTTCAGTACTGAGGATGATCCTGTAGAAAAAGGTTTGCATTAAATGTATTGAAGCAGGTTAAAAAAAAAAAAAATCAATAAGTGGCAAAGAGAGTATCCGTCATAAAAATGATGCAAATTCTAGAGTTCACAATCGTTTAGAGGCCATTGGGAACTGTAATTAAAACCAGCACAATTACTTACTTTGAATTTAGGCTTGCTCATGTTTGCGTGTCCTTTTCTGTTTTTCTGGAGAGGGTAAATACTGATTCTATTAACAGGTGTGAGCAAGGATTAGCTTTATAAAGGAGACATACGGGATTTATGTTTGATTGTGTGCCTGGCACACTGGAAATTCATCCCGCAATGATTATCCTACGGATATTAGGGTTATATCTTACTGTCCTCTTTGGTCAGTGAGTTGAATTGATTAGAATTGAATAGATGCACACAATGGGTGAAAATTACTTAATTTAAATGGTTTTTGCTCAGTAAAATCAGTTGAACTGGATGTAATGCTAATTGGTTTGGCAACTTTACCATTTAGATATCTTTAAGGAGACAGATGATCTCCCAGCGCTTACTGAGCTGACATTTTTATAGTGGTTTATATTCCGTACTTCGAAGATGCATTTTCTGTAGGGTTAAGAGGCTCATTACTGGACAAAACTAAAAGCCGACCATCCATGAAAAAATTATATGAGCTAAATTCAGAATAATTCAGAACTGTTTTTTTTCATATAACAACTTAATTGGGGTTGCAATTGTCCCTGAAATATCTGAAGCAACAGAGTTGAATGAATATGTAAAGGTAAATCGATCGGATTCAATTTAGACTGATCATTCACTGTGCTTCACTCCAATGAAGACAATAACTGTGTTAAAATAAAAAACACAGTTTTTGCAGCAACCCACTGCATCCGACTGAATTCATCACTCCTTTTCCTACGAATATGTAAAGGTGTGGGGGGTGGGTTGAAGCCACAACTGCAGCAGCCTCCATTTTTCTACCCACAATGCAGCATTCCAGCATAATTTCTGGCTGTGAGGTTTAAATGTGCCAGACGCAATTGTGGCTGACGCATTAATACAAACACAGCTGCACACAATTACACAGAAAATATTTGGTGGTCATGTGTCTGGCACTTAGGGGCACATTTATCAAGAGTCGAATACCGAGGGTTAATTAACACTCGAATTCGACCAGCAAAGTTAAATCCTTCGAATTCGAATATCGAATTCGAAGGATTTTGCGCAAATACTTTGTTAGATCAATCGAAGTAAAAATCCTTCGATCGAATGATAAAATCCTTCGAATCGAACGATTCGAAGGATTTTAATCGATCGATCGAAACGATTTTTCTTCGATCTTAAAAAGCTTAGGAAAGTGATGGGGAAGGTCCCCATAGGCTAACATTGTACCATGGTAGGTTCAAACTACCGAAGTATGTAGTCAAAGTTTTTTTTAAAGAGACAGTACTTTGATTATTGAATGGTCGAATAGGCGAACGATTTTTAGTTTGAATCGTTCGAATCGAAGTCGAAGGTCGTAGTAGCCTATTCGATGGTCTAAGTACCCAAAAAAATACTTCGAAATTCGAAGTTTATTATATTCGAATCCTTCACTCGAGCTCAGTAAATGTGCCCCCAAGCGTCAAAGTGATTTATGTGCCAGATTCATTAGGTGCAGTTTCACTGTGTTCATTTAGGCAGGCCATTGTGGGGACACTGGAGCTACCTCCACCTTCAAGGGTGGCCAGGGCCGGCAACCTGGCTGACAAGCCCCACCCCTGAGCAACAAGCCCCACCCAGGTCATCAAGCCCCACCCCCAGCACCCCACGCGAGCAAAGGAAAGTGAAGAGACGAGGAAGAAGGGGTGAGAAAAAAAGGGGAGGGAGGAAGAGCGACAAGAGAGGGGAGGGTGACAAGAGGAAAAAATTAAGACTGAGAGGTGTGGACTAGGGGTAGGCAGAAGGCGTTTTTAGAGGTAGCTGCCCAAACAGAGAGCTTCTAGAGCTTTTTACTCAGGTATGGTAAAGCATTCTACAGAATAAATATAGCATTCTAGCTTGCACTATTGCAGCTAATCTATTGGCAATAAAATGCCTCCATAGCTTTCCTTCTCCTTTAAGCATTCTGTACAATTTTTGGCACAGTGCTACAGAATACATTTATAAATATCTGGTAATGAGAAAATGATCCCTGAAATTAACACCTGCCTTTAGAAAGTCACATTCTAGACAGTGTGAACTTTTATTATGTCTAGGAATTAAAAATGTTTTATAATATATTTTGAAGCTTTATAACATTTAAAAGTTTTGAAATAAAAAATTTTTATTTTTGTATGTGTTTCTTAAACATTTTCCGAGCTGGTTTTCTATATCTATGTAGCTCTCTTTTCTATCACTTTCTAAGTATTATTAATTCACCATATACTTTTCTAAATGTCAAACATTGCACTAAGATAATAGCAGAATACCATTTCTTCAAATGATCTATGAACCTGGAAATATTTCTTTCCTATTTAAAAAGAAATTCTATCTGGCATCCAAGTAATAAAATCATTACAAAAAATGCTGTTTTTCTAAGCGATGTAGAACAAGCTGCTCTTGCTTTATTGATCAGATAAACTGTGTGCTCTGAACTGATGCATCTTCAGTAATGTCTTTTGTATCTGACCGCTTCTTTAAAAAGAATAATCAATACGTTGTGTCTTGCCAGTCAGGAAGAATCCCTCAATAAACATAAAAATGGTGAGACAGATTAATTTCATATTTGGATGGGATATTTTATGGGATTCTGCAGAGTTCTTCAAGTGTTTGAAAAAACATTGTAGTAAAAATATTCGATCCAAGGCAATGAACTGGCATTGTATTATAGAGCAGAGGGTCAGTGGCTTGCTTTCACATCCAGAAAAGAGCATTTTTTATTGTTAGGGCTACAGCCGTTTTACTCTAACCCCATATGTAGTAAAAGGCACATAAATATACAAAAATAATAGTAAGCATTTTAGGGTTAGATAATAAAAGGCGCTAAGTTTTCCCTGGTGCAGGCACCCATAGCAACCAATGAGATGTTTACTTTTTAACAGGTAACCAGTATATGCTAACTGCTGATTGGCTGTTACTGTTTACTGCGCCTAGGCAAACTTAGTTATTTTTATTACAAAACCCCAAAAGTGTTACTTTCTAGGGATGCAATAAATCCAGGATTAGTTTGAATCTTAGCCTTTTTCAGCAGGATTCTGATTCATCCAAATCCAAGTGCCTAGCTGATCTGAAGTTGAACCTTAAGAAAATCACCCTTTTTTCCCCTATTTGAATGCTAATTTGCATATACAAATAAGGGCTTATATATGGTTCAGCTGAATCCTGCTTGAAAGCTTCAGTATTAAGCTGAACCCCAAAAATAAAAAATGTGGGGCATCCCTATGTACTTTAATTTTTTGGATTCAAAAAACAAATAATAATGTATTCATAATACACAATTTAGCTGGCCCACACCTCCAGCACCGATTACGCAAGATATTCTGCCTGGTACCAAATTCAGAGACCTGGGTTCAATGCCGATTGTTATCTAAGTTCCTGGGTGCGCTAATATTTACTACAATACTAGATGTCTGGCTCTTGGCTTGTTCCTGACTATTATGATCACTGCCTGTCCCCACCTGTGTTTAATCTAAAAATGAATACTTGAATACCTTCTTATTGGGCCTGTTCCTCAGTGTCACGTTTCCCTGGCTCAGACACTCAATACAATATAATGTAAGGTGCAAATACTTGCCTCAAAAGCTGTAATTCCAAGGCTCCCTTTATGTATTGCACCTATACACATAATAGATTTGCAACATTGTTTTTTATGTAGATATTTGTTCATTGGCAACGTCACTCACATTTATGCAAGGAAACCCCCAATACAAGTTGCTCTCAATTTGTCAGCACAATGTAACCAATACTGGCATATAGATACCAATATGTATACCAGTATTACCATACTTAACATCACATTTCATGTCAGGGACCCCCATTCGCTGTATCCTATAAGTATATAACAAAAAAAAAAAACTTGTGTAGGGGAACTGAAGGACCAACACACTTATTTTAATTATTATAGTTCTTATAATTTTTTAAAGTGGACCTGTCACCCAGACACAAAAATCTGTATAATAAAAGTCCTTTTCAAATTAAACATGAAATCCAATTTCTATTTTTTATTAAAGCATTCATGGCTGCTGTAAGCTCATTTAAAAATCTCAGCTGTCAATCAAATATTGTCTGCCCCTCCTCTATGCCCGTGGCATAGAGGCGGGGCAGACAATTACTTTCACTTTCCATTCAGCACTTCCTAGATGTCACTGCTCTCCACACATTCCCCTGTTCTCTTTACCATTTAATTGTGTAGCCAAGGCATGAGGATGGACATCGGGTCCCCCATTCTGGTGCACAAACAAGATTCGGAGATGATGCAAGGCTCGTCTTAATAACAGTGTCCACAAAATGGCTCCTGCCTGCTTGTTATAACTATGAATTCCCAGACTAAAGGAAACAAGATTCAAATAATTTATATAGTGTTATTAAAGTTCATTTTGCTTGACTAATGTGATAAAATAGGATTTTGAATCATTTTTTTGGGTGACGGGTCCCCTTTAAATGGCATGTTATTTTTATAATGAAAGTTTAGCCATGATTTAAGGTGGCAACTTAAAGTTAAAATTACAAAAACAATGACAATGGTGGGCTTTTAGGTGCGTACAACTATATCTACAACTTTTTTTCTTATAATGTCTTGCCATATAATTTGGAGGATACGGTTTGGACCTTCAAACCTAGAACAAGCAAGAGCCGTTGCAGTGGTGCCAAAACCTTTTTCAATTCAGCACAAAAACCAAAAATTTGCTCTTTTGTGTATTTAATAAGAGGCCTGAAGTATTGTACAGTGTACAACTAATTAGTCTTCTGCTAGACAGATGAACTGGGACAGCACTGGTCTTCTCCTATAGTCGTCTGTCAAATAGTGATGGGCGAATTTATTCGCCAGGCACGAATTGGTGGCGAATTTGCGCAATTCGCCGCCGGCACAATTCACGAAACGCCCACGAAAATTCACTGGTGAAAATTCGCCCGCATCAAAAAAACGAGACGCCGGCGCCGTTTCGCAAATTCGCCCATCGCTACTGTCAAATATATACATTTTTCATTTACAGGTCTTAGTAAAGCACAATACAATTTCTTGTTGCAACAACCAAGCAGAAATCAAGCACATACAGCTTTTTATTTACTAGAATACACTGGAAGGGAATGCATTTAACAGTATTCTTCATTCCACTTATGTAGTGGTGAAGTATTTAGCAAAGAATGTACAAAATACACCATATGTCCTTTTAGAAGTTACTGTTCCCTTCTGAATTAGATGTGGGAGGTTTTTATGTCCTCACTAATACACGTACAAGTGTTTGTTTATTAAATTTCCTAGGAAAGTGCTTATGTACGGAAATTAATTTCAATAACACGTGAGATTAGTGGTCAGACCTTTAGGGTTACTACCATAGGACTTGGGAAACAAATTCTAGAATCTTTATACAATAATGGGTGCAAGAAAATACTTTGGGAACTACATCCTTACAAAAATAGAAGCAATATTTCTTGGGAGTGGGAGTCAGGGTGGTTTATGAGCTATAGTTCCTGCCAAATAAATCTTTACTTGGCATCTAGACAGCTTGGCTCAAGCCTTGGATATAGTGTATTGAAACAGGTGCCACACAGAAGGCTCTCTCCATAAAAGACTAGCAAATCTACAATGAACTCTAGTAGGTATAGATTTAAAATAGAAAAGAACATGATACACAGGAAAGCACATATCAAATCCATTCTTAATATTTGTTCCATAATAATATTTCATGCACTTCTTCATAGCCAAATTATTCGTTTTCTTTTTTTCATTTTATACTGTGGTAAGTCGATATATTTCTTGTGTCACGTCTTTAATAAAGATGTTGCTAAATTTCCCTGGAGTTCACTCAACTTGGCCCTCTTATAGTTAGGGATACAATAAACCCAGCACTCGGTTTGTGATTTCGCCAAATCTGAGCCTTTTTCAGTATATTTCAGCAAATCCAAGTGCCTAGCCAAACCGAACCTGAACCCTAAAAAAAAATCTGAAAGCTCAGGCAATATTTGCTGAGTGTACCAAGTGTACAGGTTTTTCTCTATCCTAATACTAATTTATGGGTTGCATCCTGCATGAAAGATTTGGCCAAATCCCTTAAACTGTATTTGGTGCATCTGTACTTTTAGTAAAATAATTGTCCTTAAACAATAGCCAAAGTTAACCACACAAGGATCAATAGAAGCAACTTAGCCCCTTTTAGTAGTTTGATGACCCATGCATGGGGTGAAAGTATCTGCTTGTCTCACCAATACATGTCCCATAATCAACCAGATACCTACTGGGAAATTTAGAAAATCTCTTTGAGCGTGGATTGCATGGGCCCATTGATATTGACCACACCTCTTTATCAGCCACCCTTCTTTAAACTGAAGTCTTAGTCTTAGTCTTTAGGCTATGTGTTAAGTAGCAGCTTCTCAGTGGACTCCTGGTTTATTTTGATAGTGCTTCTTTCTAGAAACATACAGGAGGGGAAGGAGTTGGGACATGGAACACCCCTAAATTTCTTATCATTCACAACATACAAGCTGGAGAATGCCAGAGGACACAAGAACTAGAGAGCCCTTTACTTAGTGCCTCAATAAAAAACAATGTACTGACTTAAAAAAATACTTAAAAATACTTAAAAATACTTGCAAACATGACATATTCTTTTGAAATATAAGTAAGTAAAATGACTGAAATGAACACCATCAGAAATATTATCAGAAGTATGAAAATGAATATTAACTTACAGATTTTTGACGTCAGTTATTCCACGAAAAGATTTTCTAGGGAGTCCTTGTATCTGGTTTTCACTTAGATCCCTTAAATAAAGAAAATAATTAAGACCAAATTAATTTTGACTCAATTAAAAAAAATGATGCACTGATATAAAATTAGGTGAAACAAACTGAAATTTATACTAAATAGGCAAGGTAACTCTAACACTCTCTAAAGCTGTCATCCTATGCAAGGACCTTGGGGGCCTATTTACACGTATGGCCCTGAGTATGTAAGGATGAACAATCTGTCCATGTTTTCTTTCCATACCTTTGTCCAGCCAGTACAAGTATCTAATGAGTATCCCAACAAATGGGATCCGTCCTGGTAACCCTGAACTCCAATATTTGCATACAATCATGACACTCTTTCCCCCTTTTTAAAATATGTTTTTAATTCTTTTTTAAAATACAAAAGAGTTGTTTTCTTCATAGTATCTATGCACAAATAAACAAGGTTTTGGGTTAATCCGCATCTTTATTCTTTGTTGCGTAGCTTTATTAAGGCCTTTCCAGGCTGCCTTACAAAAATATAAGCACCAATTCTGTAGGTCAATAACAGAGAGCTGAATAGATCCATTGATCTTGTTTAATTGAATATATACATCTGAGTAAATATAGTCCTCCTATTGATGGCACTGCCATTGATTAATGTAGCTCATTTCCAATACGTATTAACATGTTTCATTTTAAATATATCAGTATTAAGCAATAGTGTTTATGCAGCATGCCAATCAGAGCACTATGTTTTGATTGGTGTTAAATCATTTCTGTCTAGATTCGTATGGATACCATAGATCTTATTGATCACACCCAATATTTTACTTTTTGTTCTTCATCAGTGAGAGTTTTTTTTTTTATGTTGAATCATGTTCATTAGTTATAGAGCCAACGTCATGATGTGTAGAGCTTCAGCTTGTGTCACCCCAACTGCATAAGAAAATATCAAACAAGTTCAACTAATGCTAAATCTTGCTGCAAAGGAGAAACTGGGAGCCAGGTGACACATAGATAAGAATGAACAAAAAGAAGATCTCTTAGCCAAAGATTTCTACAGGGGGATTCTAAACATGTGCTACAATTTGATATCCACAATGTGGTTCACCACTTACTAGCAGCCACATGCACATATAGAAAAGAGTTTTACCTTAACTAGGTGATTTAAACATGGCTTGCACTGCACCTCTTTGTTTCTTCTTTTTGCCTACCCATGTATATTTGTTTCCTCTGGCTCCTCTCTTAAAGTAATTTACATTTTATTCAGCATAGTGCCCTCAAGACAAGCGCTATTTCTTCACAGATAGACCTAGGGGTCCGTATACTAAAGTGCGGTAAATCTGACTTTAAGTTTCCGCATGTTATCGCTGAGAATATTTTTCCGCCAGAATATTCGCAGCGACTAAGTTTACTAAACAGCGATGCGCTCAGAAGTCACTGCAATCACTTGCAGTAACTACGTTAAAGGAGAAGGAAACCCCTGGGTGCAAATCCCCTCCCCTGTGTTGCTTCCCCTCCCTCCTCCTCCCTGGCCTACCTGTCCCGCTGGGCAAATGCCTCTTACCCCTCTGCGCAGGTCCAGTCCACGGAGTTCACAGACGCCATCTTCTTCCACGCCATCTTCTTCCTGCTTTGACTGGCGTTTTGGCGCTTTGCCAGTAAAAACATTTAGCCGGTACGGATCTACTGCGCATGCGCCAAAAGTCACGAAGTTTTCTTCATGACTTTTGGCGCATGCGCAGTAGATCCGTACCGGCGAAATGCTCCTACTGCGCATGTCAAAGCAGGAAGAAGATCGATTGGAAGAAGATGTCGCCTGTGAACTCCCTGGACTGGACCTGCGCAGAAGGGTAAGTAACAAGTTAGGGGCATTTGCCCAGCGGGACGGGTAGGCCAGGGGGGAGGAGGGAGGGGGAAGCAACACAGGGGAGGGTTTTTGCGCCCAGGGGGTTTCCTTCTCCCTTAATGAACCAGCTTACGTTAGCGGTAATTTTAGCGAGTTGCGAATTTTCTGGCGACAAATAACGTTTTTGCGAATATTTATGCTATAAAATAGTCTTGTTTTATAGCGGTTATTATGGCAATTTTTACTGTGACATTTATGGCCAGAAATGCATCTTCAAAACTCATAAACTTTATTGACTGATGATTATACCATCCAACAACATCACCAGAGTAACACCAATCAAACATGTCTGCATCATATAAACCCTTCTGCCAATAGAATCATAGGAACAAGAAATCATACCAGTCAATCTCTTTGCTTCATAGAAATGCACAGTTTAATGTCGCCAATCACAATGAAACCAAAAAAGCGTAGAGGCTGACGAATCCTTGGACTGTGATACCCGCTGCCAATAATACGACTCTGAGCTGAAACTGCTGCTGTTGCACCAGATAGAAGCAGAAGCCAAAACATCCTGTCAGCAATAGCTACAGATCTGTCTCCTGTCAGCAAAGAATGATGGGTAAAAAAAAAATACTATGGGATATTTCCTGCCCCTTGAGAATTTTCTGGCGAAAAAATACTTTTACGCCACTACACTAGGTGGCGGTAAAATTTTGCGAATATTCATGCGTAAATTTTGTCTTTTGCACATTTCACTGTTTAGTAAACCATGCGTTAATGTGTACGTAGCGTTATTTTCAGCAAATGCGATAACATATTTTTGCGCAAAAAAATTCACAAATTTATATTTACCGCAGGTTAGTAAACTGGCGAAAACATATTCATATCTTGCGACAAATTTGTCTATATTTTGTGTGAATATTTTTACCGCAATTTAGTAAATGGAACCCTTAAGCATTTAGTTGAAGCAATGAGATTGCTATTCTATATTCTGTGTCTGCCCTCTGTGCTCTTCATTGTCCTCTCTTAATACAACTGACCTCTTATTCTGCTTTTCCTATGTCATTCTGTTACAATCCCTTATTTCTTCACTTTGCTAACACAATTAAGGTGGCCATACACAGGCAGATTAAAGCTGCCGATATGGGTCCTTTAGACCGATTCAGCAGCTTATCTGTCCATGTGTGGGCGCACCCGACGGGTCCTCCCAATTGATATCAGGCCGAAAATCTGGCAGATATCAATCGGGCAAGTCTGATTTTTTTCTGAGATCCAGGACCTCATTAGTTAGTTGATATGGTTCTGCAACCCATCGGCACCCATTCGACCCAGGGCCGAATATTCGGATTTACCTGATATCGCCCTGTTGTTAGTGGGCATATTGTGTTAAGATCCACTCATTTGGCGACCTCGCCAAACTAATCAGGTTATTTAATGTGTACTCATCTAAGATCCTAACCTCTTGGAGGCCCAAAGTCTGGACACCCGTACCTGGGCAGTTGCCAGGAAAACTGTACTATCTTTCTACTAGTGATGGGCGAATTTGCGCCGTTTCGCTTCGCCGAAAAATTCGCGAATTTTGCAGACGCCGGCGCCGTTTTTGACGCCGGCATCCGTTTTTTAGAAAAAAAAAATTGACGCCGGCGAATTTTTTCCGCGAATTTATTCGCTGGCGGCAAATCGCGCAAATTCGCCGCGAATTCACGCCTGGCAAATAAATTCGCCCATCACTACTTTCTACTAAATGTAAAGCAGACAATCATAGAGGCGCTATTAAGTTCTTTTGACAACAGTAGTTTAGGTTGTAGAGTCATAGTGGGTACATAAGGTTACCCAATACAACTCTTGCAAACAAGTCTTTTTTTGTGATATAAAAATATACTTCATCTTTGCTCCACTTTATAACTCAGCAGGGAGCACCTGTAACATTATAATGCTACCAATACCAATACCGTCTTCCCATAAAGGCATATACTTTCAAGCTGAAAGCTGAGATGGGTTAAAATAACTGTATTTAATACACAGGGAGTTAAAATGACGACTACACCAAATCCATCTATTTTCCACGACAACTTGCTTGTAAATGTTATTAATTTTACTTTCTACTGAGACATTGTCCTCTGGCTTACAACACTAGAACCATAAATCTCCAGGACTGTATATTGATTTCATAAATACCTCTAGTAGGCAGAAACACTGACAGGTTTAATGGTATTACTGATGCAAGAAAGATAAAAGTTCAGGGTCAGAAACATTTTTTTTCCTGCTTCTCCTGTTTTTGAGTCATCAACTGTTGTCCTTTCAGTATCAATCCTTCGCAACAAAACAAGAATTACCAGCAGACAATGGGAGAGTTGTTTCATTAGCAGCACAAGCCTGAAAGTTATTAATGCCATTCTCTCATAATGGAGACATTTTCCTTGGCTTTATTTATAGGCTTATTAATAGAACCATCACCAAAACCCTAGAGCCACAGACTCTAATGTTTCACCTTGTTGTCTGGAACTTGCTCAATTGCTTGGCCTCTGAACTCTTGCCACAAGCACTAAACTGTTTCCTAATGATCAAGACACAAGTTATTTTATTTTGTGGCAAAGTGTCCATATAAACAGGGGCGGGTGACATACAGACGTGCAGAAATATACTGAAAATCCAGGAGTACAATATTGTGCTTTAAAGATTAAGGTGATGTGACATTGTAGGTGCCATGAGGATTGTTAGTACCAAAATCACCATTAGGGGGGGTTATTTACTAAACCCCGAATGCAAAAATTATGAAAAATTTGTGATTTTTTTTTTTAATAAAATCGGACTTTTAAAAAACATCACAAATTTTTCAGAATTTATTAAACCCCGAGGATGGAAAAGTCTGAATCAGAAAATCCCGCATCTCAGACCAGTCGAGGTTGCATATAAGTCAATGGGGCAGATTTACTAAAGGGTGAAGTGACTAACGTTAGCGAAAATTCACCATCGTGACATTAATTTCGTTACGCTGATTTACTAACGGGCGCAGGTGTAACTTCGATAGCGAAGGAGATAGACTCTAGCGGTAATTCACTCCTTTGTGCCTGGCAAAGTTCCGCTCTGGCGAAGGGACGTAACTACGCAAATTCACTATGATTTTCAATATGATTTTACCACCTCAGACCAGGCAAAGTGCAATAGGGTTGATAGGACTTCCTCAAAAGATAGTTGAACATTTTTCTAAGTCCCAAAAACACTTTTTTAAGTCCCAAAAAAAGACTTTTCCTTTTTCAGGGTGACAGGCTGCAAAAGATCGTAAATTTTATCTGGGGTACCCAGCTTCCCCCTACAAGTGAGCGAAGCAGGCGCTAGCGCAAATTCTGCGCTTAGTGAATCTGCCCCAATGTGAGAAGTCCCAATGATTTTTTGATATCCCGAAGTTTTCGGAGTTTGCGGGCAAAAAACATAAGAAATCTGAGTTTTGGGGTGAAAAATACGAAAAAATCCTGAAAATCGGATGAAAATCTGAAAAAAATAGTGAAAATCTGAAAAAAATCGTGAAAATCTGAAAAAATCGTGAAAATCAGATTTTTTGTCCCGCAAAGCAAATTTTCGGGAAAATGGAATAATAAATAAGCATAAAGAAACCGAGTGGATTTGATCAGAGTTTTCAGCAGAAAATGTTGAGACTTTGATAAATAACCCCCTAAGTGTATAGCCAAGAATGACTTGCCAAAGTATATTTTAATGCCACAGGTATCTGGCAAGAAGGAAAGGTAATAGGGTCACATCAGAAGGCCTGTTGTTAGCCGGCACTGCTCATAAATTCTCTGAGCAAAGTTAATTCGCTGTGATGTAAAATGAACAAGACACCAAGAGTAAACATGGCTATAAATATGTGCTTTTCAAACCTCTCAAAAACTAAACTGAATTATTTAGAAATGTAAGAAACAATGCTGGTGTCCATTTGTAAGCCATTTGATAGCTCTCAGTCATTTCTGTTTGGCATAGTCCTGGAGCCATAAACATGACGGCAGAGCAAACATTTCATCTAAAAACACACATTCTTTCTATGTTTTATATTAATATATCATACTTAGAAATGTTTTAAGGAAAATATTTTGATTTCATTCTTTTTTCTTAAAAACAAAAAATGTGCATGCAGCCTGAAACCATATGTTTCTAATAAATCAAATACTGCCAGTTCTTGCACCATTTGAAATCAAATGCGATCTAAATTAGGGATGAAGGAAGCATTTGTTTTAATATGTCTTCAAAAGCCCTATTTACCAAAGAATAACAAGATTTATCACATGATCGAACTGGGAATCCTGCAAGATCCTCAGATATATGCGCTTTGATAGAACTGATTCAATGCTATGGGGAATGATTGACATATTTTTCATATTTTATTTTATCAATATTAATACTGATAAGAGATGGAGTATACTAGTTACCAATCAGATTGATGCTTCCATAATAATCGTTCAAATAATTTGTGATAAAACACATTCTTATACTGTAAATACATGTATTATAATCTATCCATTCTTTTGAGTAACTGCAGTAAAGAACATATACTGTAATGGCAGTGCTTAGGATCTGGCATTTCCTGGACAAGGAGTTCTTCCATAATGTGGGGCAAGTAATACAACATTTAGGGGCAGATTTATCAAGGGTCAAATTTCGAAGTAATAGGAGTTTTTTTGAACTCCCATAACTTCGAAATTCCGAATAAAAAAAGACCAATCGAAATTTAATTTAAAAAAATCTACGTTTTTAACTTTGGGTGAATAGGCTGTATTCAAATCGTTTAAATCGAAGTTTTAGCTTATTTGATCGAATTTGAAAGAAGTATTTGCCCCAAAAACTTTGATTTTTCAAAGTCCACCAAATGACTCCAAATAGGTTCTAGGAGGTCCCCATAGGCTAAAACAGCAATTCGACGAGTGGTAAATCAAATTTTGGCCTATTCAATAGTTGAAGTACACAAAAATAGTTTGAAATTCGATTTTTTTTTTTTACTTCAAATTTTCACTTCGACCCTTGATAAATCTGGGATAAAATGGAAGCTGGTCCTCTTTCAAAGTCTTGGCTGTATAGTGCCTCTCAACAGGTGGCAACCCCGTATATGTTGCTGAAGATTCAGAATAAAGAGAAATTAAACCCAGAGAGCACAGTGCGTTTCGAAGCATCATTGTGTGTTTATTGCAGGATATTAGAGGGTCGAATTTAGAGTTTATGGGAGTGCAGAAAAATTCTCAAAAACTCCCATAAACTCGAAATTTGAATTCTATTTGGGTTTTTTGACCAAAAAAAAAACTTGATTTTCAAAATTCCACTAAACGACTCCAAATTGATTGTAGGAGGTCCTCCATAGGCTAAAACACCAATTCGGCAGGTTTTAAATGGCGAATAGTTGAATTTGAATTCTTAAAGGGACAGTAAAGGATACATTTCAAAATTTCAAAATTAAAATTTAGATTTTTTTTCTTAAACTGAAATTGAATTTGGACAATTCCCTAGTCGAATTACACTAAAATAAACTTGAAATTCGAATTTAAAAATTCAAATTTTCAATTTGACTCTTGGGGGCAGATTTATCAAGGGTCGAATTTCGAGGTGATGGGAGTTTTTTTTTAAACTCCCATCAAGTTGAAATTCGAATAAAAAAAGACCAACCAAAATGTATTTAAAAAAAACAAATTTTTTAACTTTGAGTTAATAGTCTGTATTCGATATTTAAAAAAACAAAAGCGTAGATTTTTCAAAGTCAAATGACTCCAAATAGGTTCTAGGAGGTCCCTCATAGGCAATTCAGCGAATAGTTAAAGTCAATACATTAAAAATTTAGATATTCAAATTTTTGAATTTTTTTCAAATTCAAATTGAATTCTTTAATAAGCTCTTATACCTGTCATGATGTTTTATTTACTTATTAAATGTCAATGATGGCCACATTATCCCCAATAGGATAGAAAAGCTAATTATTTTTCCCTTTTGAAAAAGTAACATTTTGTCTTTTCTCTGTACTAATAATATAGGTCGAACAATACAATGACAATAAGGGAAACTAAAAAGCAAACAGGACTTGTCAGTTATGACACTGCCACTTGTTTCCTCACCTTAAAGCTTAAGAAAATATGATTTAAAGGAAGCAAAATTAATTAGGTTATAGTCTAGAGGAGAGTCGGGACATTTCGTGAGTCATAGAATGGAAAGGGGCAACTACTCAAGGAGAGTAAGAGATGGGAGGCTGTCTCAGCACAAAGCTGGAATTGTGTTGAGAAGTATGAATGGCAGGTCCCACATTAATCCAAGCATTTTACTTAGACTTGTCTGAGACAGAAAAAGAAGAGAAAGAAAGCTATATAGGTTGTTAAAATTCTAAGATAATAATTAACAATGCAGGCAAAAATCACTTGTGACCTGTGTCCAGGTAGATCTGTTCTTGAACGCATGCAATAAGAATACAAGTAGAATATATAACTCTGTATATACTATATAATTACAGCTTTTTACAAGCTATAATGAATCAAATTAATCATGGTTTTTATGGTTAGAGTATTAGGTTGGAAATTACTTGAAAGTAGAATTCTATGATTAGTATTTAAAGATTTAAGATTTAAAACAAAAAAACACTACGGGCAGATTTATCACATGTCGACGTGGATTTAGAATTTTGAGCTATTTTTTGTGTACTTCGATTAGGGAATAGTCCACATTCGATTTGAAAAAAATTTAAAAATTTGAATATCGAAATTTATCATGTACTGTCTCTTTAAAAAAATTGACTTTGACCATCGCCATCTAAAACCTGCCGAATTGCTGTTTTAGCCTATGGGGGACCTCCTTGAACCTATTTGGAGTCAATTGGTGTTTTTTTTGGGGAAAATCTTCTAATCGAATTCCATCGGATGCGCTATTCCTTCGAATCGTACATTTCACTTTTGGCCGAAAACGGTCAAAAACTGACCTATTCGACCAAAAAAAAAACTTCGACTTAATTTCGGTTCGTCTTTTTGAACTCGAATTTCAAAGGTTTTTCTCAATTCGAAATTCAACCCTTGATAAATATTCCCCTAAATCTTTCATCAATTATTCAATGGATGGGCTCATGTCACACTGTGCACCAGTATTTGAGACAATGCATGTGAAATTCGATATTTTCTAGGCTTAGCCATCACTGTAATGGTTTATAGTTAACTGCTAAACTAATTCATATTTCCTTAATATTTACAATAGTTTCTAATTCTAGTTTCTATTTACACAGACGTGTTATTGTTGTCTTGATAATCATACTCATGTTCTTTTACACATTGGAACATAACACAGCTCTTAAAGTTAAATGATTACCAGATTCACTGCTTTGGGGCTAAACTGAAGTTACTGTAAGTCATTTGAGCAAGGGAATATGATAAATTCTAAATGCTGAACTTTTTTAGTATGAGAGTAAATTGCAGGGGAGGAAAGAGGGAAGCCTCTATGCCAATTAATAAGCAAATGTCTTGGCCTCAGGCTGTGGCGCACACTTTATTCCAAGCAAAGCACTTATCCATGATAAATATGTCCTGTTTCCTAGTCAATGTCAAACGTAACCCAACTGACAATGCAACGGGAGAAAATGATGCCGGATAATATATGTCATTTAGAGCACAAACGGTGATTTGTCTAATGCAGAGAATGCATCCATTCGAGAATGTTTATCTGCAAGCAATGGGATTATTTTAAAGATCACAGTCTCAAGCAAGATGTATTCAATAAATAATATTACTTTGGGAAAGAAGAACTCGTTAAAGTTGAGTTGATGAAATATGATATATAATACATACCAACCCATTTACAGCTGGGAGAACTATACAGAACAATAATGAAATGCACTTATTGATTAGCACATTTCATATTATATATTACATAATATAATATATATCATATACTATTATCATATAATATATATAAAAATATATAACAAATATAAGTGGTCAAAGATCCAGCTAGTACATGAAAGATCTTGGTGGTACAAGGACTTTATTCACTCAAATGAAACAACTGCTAACAAGTACATCAGGGGGTTTTCAACATTCAAATTAAAATTTTTGCCCCAATTCGATATTTTTTTATTACTTGGGGAAGATTTATCAAGGGTTGAAGTAAACATTTGGGGGCAGATTTATCAAGGGTCGAATTTCGAAGTAGAAAAAATGTAGAAATTTGACCATCGAATAGAATCCTCCGACATTCAAATTCGGAGGATTTTATACATCATACGGGCAGATTTATCAAGGGTCAAATTTTGAAGTAGAAAAAACTTTGAATTTCGACCATCGAATAGAATCCTCTGACATTCAAATTCAGAGGATTCTATACATTGTACAATCGTTTTCCGAGCGTAGGATCATAATCCGATCGTACTTCAAATTGAACGATTCGAACGATTTTATTGTACGATTGTACCATTTTCCCAAAAAATCCTTGAACTTAAAAAAACAACAAATGATGTAGTATCCTATTCGATGGTCGAAGTATCCAAAAATTTACTTCGAATTTCGAATTTTTTTACTTTGAAAATTCCCTCTAATTCACTTCGGCCCTTGATAAATCTGCCCCTTGAAGTAAGAAAATTCTAATTTCGAGCTATTTTGTGTACTTTGACTATCGAATAGGCCAAAATTCGATTTGAATTTGAAAAAAATTTGACTGTTCGAATATCTAAATTTTTCATATACTGTTTTTTTTAAAACTCTGACTTTGACCATTCGCCATCTAAAACCTGCCGAATTGCTTCTTCTTTTCTTCCAATTTCGAAGTTATGGGAGTTCATAACTTCGAAATTTGAAGACCCCGCAGTTGCCCCCCTGCAACTGCGGGGTCTTCTTCCTCTATAGTTACACCACTGAGTTCAATATGGTTTTACATTGCTGTACAGTACCAATTTGGGGAAAACATTCTACATATTAAAGGAAAACTATACCCCCAAAATGAATACTTAAGCAACAGATAGTTTATATCAAATTGAATGACATATTAAAGAATCTTACCAAACTGGAATATATATTTACATAAATATTGCCCTTTTACATCTCTTGCCTTGAACCACCATTTCGTGACTCTATCTGTGCTGCCTCAGAGATCACCTGACCAGAAATACTACAACACTAACTGTAACAGGAAGAAGTGAGGAAGCAAAAGGCAGAACTCTGTCTGTTAATTGGCTCATGTGACCTTACATGTGGTTTGTATGTGTGCACAGTGAATCGTACGATCTCAGGGGGCGGCCCTTATTTTTTAAAATGGCAATTTTCTATTTATGATTACCCAATGGCACATACTACTAAAAAAGTATATTATTATGATAATGGTTCATTTACATGAAGCAGAGTTTTACACATGTTTACTCAGTATCTTTTAATAGAGACCTACATAGTTTGGGGGGTATAGTTTTCCTTTAACAGGCAAATTCCAGGACATATTTTCCAGTAATAAAATCAGAGCAATAACTTCTCACCTGCCATTGCCTTTAGTTTTATTTCAATGTATAATGGTGCCTCCATGACAATGTCTTATCATCAGTTTACTACGTGTGACCTTAAAAAGCATCAGGAAAGACTAATGTACTCAGTGGGTGGGGGATTTTAGGTAGTTTTCTTTTCACCCAACCAGTGCATCATTCCAAAAAGGATCACAGGCACAGGGAAACAACTTAACTGGGGATCCCTATAGTTTTGGCACACCCCCAGTGAGCCCCTATATTTGTCCTCTAATGCAGGGTTCCCCAACCTTTAGAACCCTTGAGCAACGTTCAGAAGTAAAAGGAGTTGGGGAGCAACACTAGCATGAAAAATGTTCCTGGGGTGCCAAATGAGGGCTGTGATTGGTCATTTAGTAGCCCCTATGTGGATTGTCAACCTACATTGAGGCTCTGTTTGGCAGTGCACCTGGTTTTTATGCAAACCAAAACTTGCCTCCAAGCCTAGAATTCAAAAATAAGCACCTGCTTTGAGACCACTGGGAGCAACATCCAAGGTGTTGGAGAGCAACATGTTGCTCACGAGCTACTGGTTGGGGATCACTGCTCTAATGTACCTAATGAATTACTGAATTTTAGTAAATATTATTCATATTCAGCAACACTTTTGGAAGCTACAATTCATTCATGGCGGGCACTGTCCGATTCTACGTTTCTATACATTTTCCTTAGAGCAGCACCCGGGAAATTGAACATAGACACTGGCGGTGTGCAGATCTGGTCTATTTTGTATATATATATATATATATATATATATATATATATATATATATATATATATATATATATATATATATACACATACATCATGAAATGTAGCCTCCTCCTATGCAGTCAGAAAGTATAACAGTATAGTATTTATTAGGGGAAGCACAAAATTGCCCATTACTGTATTGGGTTGGTACTTTTAATAAACGTTTCTGAATTACTAGCTTACATTCATCTGCAGAATCAGTACCGTTACCATAGGGTTTATACTAATATTGCCTGTGCAGAAACAAGGTATATTTTAAAGTTAGATATATTCTCGCCTCGCAGCAGAGAAGCTGAACAAATCAGTCGAATGCTCTACCTCAAAGAATTTTCTTGTCTCTGGCAGTAGGCAGAGAATTCCACATCATGCATTATACATAGGCCTTCCAGTGTCGACAATGGCACAGGAGATTTATAACTTGCTGGTCGCCAAGGATCTTAAGTTTACCCAGAAGAATCCTTCACTTAATTAACTTAGGGCTTTATTAATATAAATATTCCGCTATTGATCATAACAGAAGCTGACGCATCTTTGAGCCGAGCATACATCAGATCCATTTAATGGAGCTTCACTAAGAGCAAGAGCTTTAAATCAAGGTAAATTGTAGGAAGAGTTCCTTGGGGATGACACGGCTGGATCCATAACATTTTTGCACAGCCCTCAGACGTTTTTATTTTTTTTTCCCCGCAGAATGCTTATGGAAAATAATTATGGGAATGGTCTTTTCTTGTAGGCATCAATTAAGTGTGCCAATATCTTAATTAAATTGCCTCGCGTAATAAGATTTATAACAATGGATACCATTTACAGACATAATGGCTTTCTTGGCTGATGGTCAAAGCACTAAAAATAATGAAAAGACAGAAAGAAATTTTCATTTTAATTTATTTATCCACAGACACAACAGAGAAGCCACTATGGGTATATTTATATCCCTATATATTTTAACTCCCTTATGACTGGAAGGTGGACCAGCCAAAATCATTCCTCACCCAAGTCTTGTGCGATTAGCTCTGTAACAACACGACTATGAAACTTTTGTATGTGTGTGTGTGGGGTCAACAAAGGACAAATTAAGGATTTTAGAAGAACCCTGGTATTTCCCCAGTAGTTCAAATTTTATATAATTAATTTACCATTACTTGGGGGGGGGAGAAACATTTGCTTAAATCAGTCATATTCTATATTTTAACTTGGGCAGAATCTTGCAAGTCATTTTCAAGAACCGATTTATTAAACTAAGGATAGGCATTGTGTTCATTTGATTACAAATAACGATGCTAAACTTTACCAGTTATTCTTTGAATTAAAATAGATGTATTTATGTATGTATAACTTTATTTATAAAACACTGTTAAGGAGCCGCAGCTCTGTACAGTGCATAAAAGTATATATATATATATACAAAAGTATACATGGGGGAGACAAATCCCATAATAAATATATACAGAATCATAGGACAAAGAACTTAAGTGCTATGTGGTAAGAGACGTAGTGGGAAGGAGGTCCCTGTCCCGTTGGGCTTACAGTCTAAAATATATACTATAGACACCAAACCTGTTTTTTTTTAAAATTAAATATTATACAATATTTTGAGTCTTGGAGGGTTACAAAGACACTGGACCTTGGATTTGATAGAAATAATTAGGTGCACAGTTGTACTTGCTATATCAGGGGTATACAGGGTTGATTTCTGTGCAAGGAGTGCTTCAGCACATTCAGCTTAGGGTGTAAACCTTCATTGCAATCACTCGGATGCTTAAATATTAAGGGGCAAGTTTACTAGCCTCCAAAAATTTGTCAGCGACGGCCTCACTCACATCACAACACTTCGCCAGGCGTAGATTCACCAGGACAACACTAATTCACTAAAATCCGAAGTTGCGTCCACGGCACCGAACACTAGCGAAGTTGCACTAGCGTTACTGCGCCAAGCAAAGCGAAGTTGCTCTATCGTTGCCTAATTTGCATATGGCGTGAGGTTAACTTTAAATGGACGGATATGTTGCAGCAAATACATTACACTACACAAGCCTGGAAACCTTCATAAAATAAAATAGAGTTGTTATTTTGCCCTACACATTAGGCCAGTGTATAATTTATGTGCCACATGTAAGGAAATGTAGGGGGGAAACTGGTTACCCCAAAAATATTTACGCTCTTTTGCAGCCTATCACCCTGAAAAAAGTAAAAGACGCCAGCGTTTTTTGGGACTTTTTCAAAAAGTTTTTAAATTTTGAGGAAGTCCTATCTACTCTATTGAACTTCGCCTGGTCTGAGGTGGCGAAGGCAAGTCTGGCGCAAGAGGTAAAGTTCAGTAAAATCCGCATTTTAATGAATTTGCGTAGTTACGTCCATTAGCCAGAGCGCAAACTCGCCAGGACTTAGGGAGCAAAGTACCGCTAGAGTCTATCTCATTCGCTAGCGAAGTTACGCCAACGAACGTTCGCGAAGTACCGAAATGATATCACGCTGGCAAATTTTCGCCAGCATTAGTCACTTCGCCCTTTAGTAAATTTGCCCCTAAGATGGGTAGAGGTTACTGATATCTGTCTGGGCAGCTTATCTATGGAGAATATTCAATGGCAAAGACACACATCTTTAAAGCTCCTGTCAGCTGGTAATAACACTGATAAACATTGATTTAAGTCAGCCATAAGATATTACAAACAGCTAATCCTGCTAAACGCAGGTATCGTATAGTCTCATTTGATAAAACGGGATAGATATTTTACATTGCTCAGTGCAACGCTATTGCAGTCTAAGGGGGTTAGTTACTAAACTCCGAATGCAAAAATCACGAAAAATTTGTGAATTTTTTTTAATAAAATCGGACTTTTAAAAAATCTGGCATTTTTGGGAAATCTATTAAACCCCTAGGATGAAAATAAAATCTGATTTTTTCCTGCAAAGCAAATTTCCGGAAAATGTAATAATAAATAAGCGTAAAAAACTGAGCGGATTTGATCGGAGTTTGAAGCAGAAAATATTGAGATAAATTCGGCCTTTGATAAATAACCCCCTAAATGTTCTGAAGAAAGCGAGCTAGTCATCTTCTTTTGTTGGTTTGGCATTCTCTAACAACTCTATTATACAACACCAATTCTTATTAAGCTGCATTGTAGCATACCAAAAATTAAACATTTGTAAGAAGATTTATTGCAATTATCCACACAATATTTATCTGTTATACAATATATCCTATATTTATTAATTATCTGTTATACTATCTATACTATAATTTCATTAACCTTATAACTCAGAGAAATCAACAATAGAATTACATAAATGCAAAAAACAAAAACATTTAGATTCGAGCAACATTTTAGTCATTAATTCGACTTTATGTTTCTTCCCTTAAACAAAAAAGGCATAATAATTTCAGGCAATGACAGTTTCAGAATTATTTGGAATATAAATACTAAGCTCAAGACCTAGAGCTGATCATGGAACAATAATACCAAGCAATTCTCTGAGAGGTACTTTGTGCACAAAGCCTTACAAAAAATGTCCTTCGTTGTCTCTAATGGAATCGCAAGGTCAATGAAAACCATAAAATGTTCACTATAAATACCATAGGAACAAACAGACAGTTTAGTGTTTTTCCTATGGCATCTTCTGTAAAGATAAATATAAGATTGGAAAAATTTAAATACGATAGAGTTATTCATCTGTCGTCAGTAAGCACTTGGTGCTTTTCATTAGGGATGGGCGAATTTGACCCATTTCATTTCGCCAAAAATTTGGCACCGGCGAAATGTCGCAGACGCCCATTAAAGTCTATGGGCGTCAAAATAATTTTGTCGCGCGGCGAATTTTTTTTTTGACCGCGTCTTTTTTTTGCCCGCACGCTGCCATTCAAGTCTATGGACGTCATTTTTTCAGCGAAACAAGGCGAATAAATTCGGCCATCCCTACTTTTGATGTTTTACGTGTATGTTTTAATAAGAGAAATATTATTATATCCTTTGCATTAGTAATAGCCAACTTCATTTTCTGTAGCTTCATTATACCAGAAATAAGTCATTACTGGATTAGGAGGCAGAAATATTACAAATTGGATGATATGCTCTTATTAGCTACTACAGTATCAATATAAAGTATAGGTATAGGACCTGTTATCCAGAAAATGCCAAATTATGGGAGGGACATCTCCCATAGACTCTATGTTCAGAATAATTCAGAAATATAAAAATGATTTCCTTTTTCGCAGTAATAATAAAACAATACCTTCTACACAATACTACGATAGAATTAATCCTTAGTGGAGGCAAAACAATCCTATTGGATTTATTTCATGTTTAAATAATTTTTTTAGTAGATTTAAAATATGGTGATCCAAATTATGGATCCCTTATGCAGAAAGCCCCAGCTCCTAAGCATTCTAGATAAAAGATCCCATACCTGTACAAATAGTGCTGGAAAGTCAACGGATGCAATTTATAAAGGAGGGTGCAGAAAGAAAATTTGTTTAATTGTGGTTTCATAAAAGTTCTAATACTGCTAAAATTTAACTTTCAATAAATGGGCCTCTACGAAAATATTTTTGGAACACGAAGGATTCCTAGAAATTTGCAACACTGGGATGCAATAAGTGAGCGTCAGGATGAATGTCCCTGATTTCCATTTTTTGTTTGGATTTCCCTTTTTTTTTTAACTAATAGTAATTTGTACATAATTTCACAGAGATATGGATAGAGCAACAGCACCATAAAGGATATCATATGAATAAACGCAAACCATAATGAAAGAATTTCCCTAAAACACACAGGGGCCCATTCACCAAGCTCGGGTGAATGAATAGAGGGAAAAAAAGCTTGAATTTCGAGTAGTTTTTTGTGCTCCTCGACTATCGAATTGGCGTAAATTGAGTTGAATGATTCAAATAGATCGAGCGCAAAAACGCTGCGACTATTCGCCCATTCGATAGTCGAAGTACTGGATCGAGCGCAAAAACGCTGCGACTATTCGCCCATTCGGTAGTTGAAGAACTGGATCGAGCGCAAAAACGCTGCGACTATTTGCCCATTCGATAGTTGAAGTACTGGATCGAGCGCAAAAACACTGCGACTATTCGCCCATTGATAGTCGAAGTACTGTCTCTTTTAAAAAATACTTCGACTGCCTACTTCGCCACCTAAAACCTACCGAATTGCTTTAAAAGCCTATGGGAAGGTCCCATAGGCTTGTTTTCCAAGTTTTTGATCGAATAAAAAGGCATTAGATCGAATGAAAATCCTTCGAGCGAATTTTCGATCGTGCGCCTATTCGCCTGGTGAATATTCGCCCATTCGACTATTCGCCAGCGCGTAAATTCGCCCGAATTGCCTATTCGGTTCTATTCCCCAGTCGAATTTTGAGGGATTTAACCCCTCGAAATTTGACCCTTGATACATCTGCCCCACAATTCTGAAAACATCCCTTTGATTTCAAGGCCAGTTATTTAAGCAACTGAAGGCGGCAGTCTGCATTTTCGTCAATGAAAATACCTAAAACTGTCCCCTTCAAGTAAAAGTGATTGCTCTCATTCAAACCTTTGGTTCCCCTATTCAGATTCAATTTAGCAATTAGACAACAAGCTGTTGTATTACCTCGTTCAATAGGCCTCTCTGTGACCTGTTGATTCCTAGCAACTCCCCAAATGGAAATCAATGGCAGAATCTTTCAGTTGTGGAATGAGTCCACACAAACAAAGGCTGTAAAGCGACAGCTTATCTGAGCTTTTCCAATAATATGGATCCTTAATTAGAGAATGGTAATTATTGTAATATACATTTCAATTAGCACTGACAGTAAGCAGAAACATTTTTCTCCAAGTCCATATTAGAATGTAATTATATTATAAAAAAAAAAAAAAAAAAAAAACTCAATGACCCACAGAGCACATGGACATGTAAAGAAAAATGGCCTAATTATCTTTGATAAAACAGAGTTGGTCATTACATAATTTTTAGGCAATATTCATTATTATGATTATTTTGGAGGTTATTTATTAAAGTCCAATTGCGAAAAAATCGAGTATTGTCACTATTAAATTTTAATTTTTAGTGGAAAATTATTCACCCAGAGAATCTGAAAATACTCCATCTCCAAGCTGTCAGGGCCCTGTAGAAGTCAATGGCAAAGGTCCCATTTCAAATTTGAAGATATCATGGTCTGCACTGGGTTTTGTCCAAAAATCCAAAAAATATGGGGGTTTCGAGGGAGTTCACTAAAAATCTGATTGGTTTTTTTTCACAAAAGTCCAAATCGATTTTATTGCGTTTTTTTCAACGATAAATAAGGTCAAATTGTGGATTGTAGTTTGGTCTGACTTTTTTTACTTAAAAAATCAGAAAAAAAAAAATCAGATTTTGATAAATAACCCCCTTAGGGGCAGATGTATTAAGGGTCGATATTCAACCCTTAATACATCTGCCCCTAAGGGGGTTATTTATCAAAATCTGATTTTTTTTTTCTGATTTTTTAAGTAAACCCTCGATATTCGACTGGCGAATTAAAATCCTTCGACTTCGAATATTGAAGTCAAAGGATTTTGCGCAATTCGTTCGATCGAACGATCGTAAGAATAATCGATTGATAGAAAGATTAAATCCTTCGAATCGAACGATTCGAAGGATTTTAATCCATCGATCGAAGGATTATCCTTCGATCAGAAAAAACTTGGAAAGCCTATGGGGACCTTCCAAAAAAACACTTTGAAATTCGAAGATTTTTTTCTTCTATTCCTTCACTCGAACTTAGTGAATGGGCCCCTAAGTGTGTGTTCCATAAAAATGATTAAGGTTTATAGCACACTGCGTTAAAACATGAACTGTAAAATAAGAGCATGGAACTATACCCCCATATGTAATAAAAGGCACTACGTTTGTCCAGAAGCAGTAACCCATAAGCTTGCTACAGTTTAAGTTGATTGCAAGAATTAAAACAAAGGCATTTTTTGGATAATATGGGGTGCCGTCTATTCAATGGACCGTCATGGCATACGCTTTAAAAGAAAATTCATCAACATGGCATTATTGAGTGCCAACAAGACAACACTCATTCGGGTGCCTAATCTTTTCAATCACTAAGTAACAATTCTTTGGGGCATACACAGGCTCAGGATAATTGCATTGATACACATTCGATTGCACCTGTTTGCTACTAAATTCCCTACTGGTATCTGCTAATGCACAATTACATTCCATCTATTACATCCACATTTAGGGGCTTGAAACAGAAAGGAATTTGCATAGGAGCAATATAAAGCATTGCATGATTAGTTATTATTTTCTCTGTAGTAGCAGCAAGTACAAAATACTGATGAAAATGATGGTTATTTCTTTTACTTTAAATAACAATGAAAAGTCTATTTCACTCTTACAAGTTCAATGTGTTTCTTGCATTTCAAAGGCACAACAGATAAAAATACGAGCTATACAAATACATTTTGTTCTTGTGTTGGAACACGTGTACAGCAGACGCCACCAACTCACAAATACTACAGTAATTAAATAGTTCCAGAACTATAATTCCACATCATGTTCCTCTGAGGGCACATTTTAGTAACCCCATTTTTTGGTACAAAGTCGCACAGTGGGACATCAAACATTGCCTTCCAATTCACCGTTTTGTTACAAATCTGGAGGAGTGCAAAGATTGCCTTCTCCGATCAATCTATGGGCTACAATTTATTCCAGAAAATAACGGTTTCTGCAAAAAATGTATGTTGTTGGCGATGCACATTATTCCCAAGATCCACTTGTTTTGTGACCCAGACCTACTTTTTATGGCTAGCATACGTTTTATCGTTCTGAAATCCATTTGCAGGCACAAATGTGATATTGTATGTTCCTTTTCACATTGTCTATGGTTCAGGTTATAAATAAAAACCCCAAAGCTGGCAATATAGGGCCAACATTGACTGCCAACTCCCATGGGCCATATGGGGCCATGATAATGTGGTCTCCATCCGTTTAATCCAGTGATCCCCAACCAGTGGCTCACGAGCAACATGTTGTTCACCAAACCATTGGATGTTGCTCCCAGATTGGAGGTTTTGGTTGCGTAAAAACCAGGTGCAATAGCCAACCACAACAGCACCCACATGCTTGTGTTGCTCCCCAACTCTTTTTATAGTTGAATCATCATCATTTATTTATATAGAGCCAACAAGATACGCAGTGGCTCACAGGGTGCTTTTGAATGTGGCTCACGGGTAAAAAAAAAGTTTGGGGACCCCTGGTCTAATCAGTGCTCAGTGAAATAAGAACAAAATGTGTCTTTTGTTGGCTCTTTTCACCTTTCCCCTGTGCCTTTAAATCAAGAACTACTTACACCCGAGAACAAAAAGCAGAAGATAAATATGTGGGCAGAACGTAGGACACCCTATAAATCCCCCTTGTGGCATTTAGACATGTAAACTAGGGAGCACCCGTTGACATAAGGCTCAGGGGACCCTGAAATTATCGCCTGCCTATGCCACAGTTTTATCTTGTCAAGGCAGAAATAAATCAGCAATGGGAGCCGTAGTTAAGCAGTTGATAGGAATTATCCAAACAACTCATTATTAAATGATATTCCACTCAGCCTAGCCTTTCAGATCCTTTATTCACATATTAATATTCTTTGTTCCAAAGTCAAAAGTGTTTGTATGCCGACTGGAACATTTATTCTAATTACGCATTTTAATTGTCGCCGTCTCAGATGAAGAAAGAAATCAAACACAAGAGCATGTTAATATTACACATTATATGCAACACATGCTATCAATTAAGTGACGACAAGCTGTTCAGGAGAAACAAAGTGCGATTTGTCAGACAGGATCTGCCAAATTCACTTACAGGTGTCTGTACTCTATATTAACTGCTAACACATGCTGTGGGCCTCTATTAAAATGTCTGTTATGCCTATTGTGGTGGAGTTGCAAATATTGTTCTGCTGTACAGCGCAGAGTTCAGAAGTAAAATATGGAACTGGTTAGAGATATGACTCTACAAGAGAGTAAGTCAAGTAGGTTCACATTGTCATAAGCTGGACAGAAGAGACATGTTATAACAAAACATTTACCACTTCTCTTATTATCCATGCCACTGCTATTCTGCTGCACTTGACTGCCCGACTAGTATGAAAAACTGAAGGCATATAATTAGGCTGGAGCTGAACAACAGCATCTAGCTCCTGTCACTGTAATTCTTCTTATCCTTTATTATTATGTTGCATATATGTTTGCACAGCACTTTACAGAGATTGTTCACATAGTGAGATGGAGTTTTTCAGGGGCCCACCAGGCTGTGACTTTAAGGAACTCCCCTTCCAACGTCCTGAACGTCCTGAATCCCCTGGAACGATGTATCCCCTGGCCTCCACTACCCCATGGCTAGTTGCTTCTCTTTTACCTTCTTCTTCCATCACAGTGATAGTGGTTGAGGAAGAGGGAGGGGTTTCCAGAGTTTAGGGGGACCAGGCTGGTGTTATTGAGGCCCATAGAGTTTTTCCTGAGTCTGACTGGCCATCATTCACATTAGTCCCTGCCCAGGCGGAGCTTTCAATTTAAGATACATCTGACTTCTTTCAACTTAAAATATTGAGCAAATGAGGATCTGAACAAAGACTTTACAGCCAACTCAACCCACCCAACAACAAACTTAACCAACTTTATAACCGACTACAATTCTTAGCATTTTTTGACAATAAATAATCTTATACTAAATTGAAAAACTGGAAAAGGAGATACTGTATATTTGATTAAGGAGATAACTTAATAACAGGTGCAGCATTAACTCCATTGGGCAGATTCACTAAAGGGCAAAGTGGCTAATGCTAGTGACTTTTCACCAGCATTGCCACCCGCAGGGACATCGGCAATTCACTAACAGGCTCAGTCGCCAACTCGCTAGCGAACGGGACCGCTGCTAGCGCTCATTCCCACTCTATCGGCAGGCAACTTTTCGCTTTGGCGAACAATCTGGCGTTTTTACTGAACGTTACCTTTTTCTCCAGAGTTGACTTCGCCACCTCAGACCAGGCGAAGTGCTAAAAAGAAGCCAAATCTTCCTCAATCTTCTGTCACTTACATCATATCCTGTGTGGCAAAATGCATTAAAGTTCAAAAACGCTGGCGACTTTTCCTTTTTTAAGCGGGATTGGCTGCAAAAGTCCAAACTTAGACTTTTTTTGGGTAACCGGTTTTCTCCACACATTTTATAACATATGGAACATTAATTTTACAGTGGGCTCATGTGTAGGGCATTATATTAACTTACTTGTCTTTATTTAGGTTCCCTGGACATGTGTAATAAAAACTGGTAACTTCAAGCATTTGCACCAACATTTATAATAAAGACATCCATACAACTTTAAATTTCCCGCCGTTTGCAAATTGAGTGCAAGATCACTAGCGAATTTTCGGTAGGCACAAATGAACGCTATGAAATGCTCACACAGCCGAAGTAACGCTAGCGAAAAGTCAACATCGTTCGACGCACGGGACGAAACTTTGCATTTTTAGCGAATTAGCGTATTCGTATCGCATTTGCGCCTGACAAAGTGGTGCGAGGGGTGCAAAGCGGACGCTGTGAAAATTCGCCTGTTAGTGAATCTGCCCCCATGTGTAAAAGCCCATAGATGTTCCTTTAAATAAATGATACCTGTTGATTGGTTGCCATGAGATACATGACCTGAAACCTGGCCTTTTTTATGACATTTTATAAATTCTCCTACCGCCCATAAATTGATATTATGGAATGGTTTTACACTACAGAAGGGGTAGAGCAGAGGTAACTGTGCCATATTTTAATGATATGAAAGAAATGGTTGGTGCTGTGCATTCTGTGCTATGAAAATGCATTTTATTGTAATCTCAGTTAAAAATGACTGTAGTAGAAAACATAGTCCAAAAGAATGAAATATTATTTCCTCCTGCTCCATCAATGGCTTAACTAACTAAAACGAATTTGTAGTGATACTAGTCAGTTAATATCTTGTAAAGTCAATCTTTCTATGGCACTGGATGGTAAATGTAATTTAGGAGAAAATGCAATAGACAGATACAGTGTAAGGCATAAAACACAACCTTGGACTGTTGAATTAACTTGTTTAACAGCCTGGTATCAGATGGAGTGAGAGAGACAGCAGTTCTACTTTAAACTGATTTCTCCTTTTGTCCCATTGTGGATAGACTTAAATCCACTTATATTTCTAACTGGAGGTGATATGAAACAGTCATTCACCAAAAGCTTTCTGCTAAAACTCTCTCTCTCTCGTAGCCGGGCAAAAAAAGAAAAGAAAAATCTCCCGCTGAATGGTTACTTTGTTACGCTTTGCTCTCATTCTTAAACTAATCTTTTTATAATGAAAGTAATCCAGTTAGCAGCAAAGAATGGCTAAATGTCACAGTAATTGGATAACAGCCCAAGATTCTGTAATTATTTCATTATTCAGAGAGAGCGACTGTTTAAATCTGTGCTCCTACTGCCTGACATCCCACCAGACAATGCAGCAATTAGCAGCACTACCGCAGCTCACACAATAAACCATTGTCTGGTATTATGAAATAACCGGCTCCATAAGGTCCTTTTAACTCAGCTGCCATCATAGAAAGTGTGCTGCAGCCTGCGGCATAAACTGACTGCCATGCTCCTAGGGCAAGAGGGAAAAATACCCTGCACCAGCCACCAACATGTATAAAAAAGGCAATAGGAGGCAGAATTACTAAGGTTTTAAATGGTAAATTTAAATTTTCTAATTTAATTTTTTTGGTGAAAAATTCAAAATTCAAATTTAAAAGCACCAACTCGAATTTGAATGTGAGATTTATCACACCTTGACCCCGGAAACAGTTCTAATTCGACTATTCTCCACCTAAAACCTGACCAGTCCATGTAGAAGTCAATGGCAGAGGTCCCTTGAACGATTTGAAGATGTTAATAGTATCGATGAGTCAAAATTTTTCCAAGTTTTGCTTCGAAAATGACGCCCCATAGACTCCGATGGGAAAAGAAAATGTTGTTTGTCAAAAATAATTTGACGTGCAAAAGTTGAGTATTTTTTTCAGAGGAAAACTCAATTTGAATTTGATTAAAGTTGTTTGAGTCGGGACTATTTGATCAAATTTTAGACATTTGAATTTTTTCATAAATACCATATCACTTGAATTGTGAATAAAATTTATTCTAAGCACCTTTGTAATGTTAATTCATTGTTTATTTTGTTTTTATTCCAAGATATTAAGGGATACATGTACTGTTAAATGAATTTTGTTACAACAGCGCCACCTGCTGGTCAGTTTCCCACCAGTCTGACCACCAAATAGTCAAGGAAGTTGTCAGGAGAAAGAAAGAGGCGGCTCTGTTCCTCTGCTTAGAAATAAAATATAAACCTTTCTCACATCTTTCCTAAGCAGAAGAACATCAGAACCACCTCTTTCTTTCTCCTGACAACTTCCCTGACTACTTGGTGCTTGGAATTGTCAGAAACTGACCAGCAGGTGACGCTGTCGTAAAAAAAATCCATTCATATTGACACTGCGTGTATCCCTTAATATCTTGGATTTAAAAATAAATAAGTAATGATTGTACATTGCAAAGTTGTTCAGAGAGGAGGGTTTTGGGTTTTTGGAGAACTGGGCTGATTTTTCAGTCGGCTACAGGCTCTTTGCTAGGGATGGGCTGCACCTCAATGATGATGGGGCAGCTGTTTTGGGAGAGAAGATGGCTAGAGGGTTGGAGGAGATTTTAAACTAGGTGTGGGGGGGGAGGGTTCAGTAAAAGATTCAGTGGTAGACAGGTTAGATGAGATAGTGGGCAAAGAAAGGGAAAATGGGGGAGGAGATTTGGCTAGGGATACTGTTAAGGATAGGGAGGACCACATGTCATATGTTCAATATGGTGCCAGTATTAAATGTATGTTTACAAATGCAAGAAGTCTGACTGGTAAAATGGGAGAGCTGGAGCTGCTGGTGATGGAAGGAAAATATGATGTGATTGGTGTGGCCGAAACATGGCTGAATGAGTCGCATGACTGGGCAGTAAATATCAGTGGCTATACTTTGTTTCGGAGGGACAGAGGCAATAGAAAAGGAGGAGGGGTATGTCTGTATGTTAGGCAGGATTTAAAAGCTCATATAAAGGAGGAGGTTGTGTTAGAAAATGAGGGGCCAGAAGTCGTATGGGTGGAGTTCTTCACCAATTGTAAAGAATCCAGCAAATTAATTGTAGGAGTATGCTATAGACCCCCTAATGTAAGTGAGGAGGAAGAGACAAAGCTCCTAATGCAAATAGAAAAGGCTGCTAGTTTAGGTAAAGTAATGATAATGGGGGATTTCAATTACCCAGATATTGACTGGAGCAACGGTACTGCTAGATCAGTTAATGGGAACAAGTTTATAAACTTATTGCACGACAATTTTTTAGCACAGGTTGTTGAGGAGCCTACCAGAAAAAATGCTATTCTTGATTTAGTGATCTCAAATGACCCAGAACTTATAGCAAATGTGCAAGTCATTGAACCCCTGGGTAATAGTGACCATAATGTTATATCTTTTAATGTCTGGTGCAAAAAACAAAAATATACTGGGGCAACAAAAACCATGAATTTTGCTAAAGCTAATTTTAGTGCCTTGAGGGCTGCCCTACAGAGCATTGATTCGGGCATTAGGTTTTCAGCTAAAACACAGAACAGAAATGGTTGTCCTTTAAAATGATATTAAATCATTACTGTTCTCAATTTATTCCCTTAAGGACTAAACGTAGAAGCTCTAAGAATCATCCTGTGTGGCTTAATACAGAGGTAAAGATGTTAATGGGAAAGAAGAGAAAGGCATTTAAAAACTACAAATCTGTAGGGACAGAAGCTGCATTTAATGAATATAAACACTGTAATAAATGTTGTAAATCAGCAATCCGGAAGGCTAAGAAAAGAAATGAAGAGTTAATTGCGGTGAAGGTGAAAACTAACCCTAAAAAGTTTTTTAAATCTATTAATAGTAAAAAGATGCAGGTTGAGAGTGTTGCTCCATTAAATAATGGTACCAGTATGGTTGTAACAGATACAGATAAGGCAAATGTGTTAAATCAGTTTTTTTCTTCAGTGTATACAATAGAGGAGTCTGGGTTCACAGGCTCACTTAATAACTGCACGAATGGTCCAGCTCAATCTAGTCAGTGGCTGACTCAGGATATGATTCAAAAAGCTTTAATACAAATTAATGTAAACAAGGCTCCAGGGCCTGATGGCATACACCCCCGGGTTCTAAGAGAGCTTAGTTCAGTTTTAGACCAGCCCTTATTTCTGATTTTCTCAGATTCACTGTCATCTGGTATGGTGCCTATGGATTGGAGAAAAGCTGATGTTATTCCAATATTTAAAAAGGGATTACGATCTCAGCCTGGCAATTATAGGCCAGTAAGCTTGACATCTGTGGTGGGCAAATTATTTGAAGGCTTGTTAAGGGATCACATTCAAAATTTTGTCCTAATGAATGGCATTATGAGCAACAATCAGCATGGCTTTATGAAGGATAGGTCATGTCAGACGAATTTGATTGCATTTTATGATGTGGTAAGTAAGATTCTGGATAGTGGGGGGGCAGTAGATGTGATCTATTTGGATTTTGCCAAAGCGTTTGATACTGTGCCTCACAAACGACTGCTTTCTAAACTAAGGTCTGTTGGGCTTAATGAAGTCGTTTGCACGTGGATAGGAAACTGGCTACAGGATCGGGTACAGAGGGTGGTTGTTAATGGGACATTCTCTACTTGGAGTAAGGTTCTTAGTGGGGTCCCCCAGGGCTCAGTATTGGGTCCACTTTTATTTAACTTGTTCATTAATGACTTAGGGGAGGGTGTTGTAAGTAATGTATCAGTGTTTGCAGATGACACAAAATTATCCAGCCCAATTAATTCCATCCAGGATGTGGCATCCTTGCAACAGGATCTTGACAAACTGGCAATCTGGGCAGCTAAGTGGCAAATGAGATTCAATGTTGATAAATGTAAAGTCATGCACCTGGGATGTAAAAATATCCAAGCCACTTATACCCTTAATGAGACTGCACTAGGCAAATCCATTATGGAAAAGGACCTTGGAGTCCTTGTAGATGATAAACTTGGCTGTAGCAAGCAATGCCAGTCAGCAGCATCAAGGGCAAATAAGGTCTTGAGCTGTATTAAAAGGGGCATAGAGTCACGGGAGGAGGGGGTCATTCTTCCACTGTATAGAGCACTTGTAAGGCCCCATCTAGAATATGCCGTACAGTTTTGGTCTCCATCACTCAAACAGGACATTATTGTATTAGAGAGGGTACAGAGAAGGGCAACTAAGCTGGTAAAAGGTATTGAAAATCTTAGCTATGAGGAAAGACTGGCCAAATTGGGGATGTTCACGCTGGAGAAGAGGCGCTTAAGGGGTGATATGATGACTATGTATAAATATATAAGGGGATCATATAACAATCTCTCTAATGCTTTATTTACCAGTAGGTCTTTCCAGCTGACACGAGGTCACCCATTCCGATTAGAAGAAAAGAGGTTCCGCCTAAATATTCGGAAGGGGTTTTTTACAGTGAGAGCTGTGAAGATGTGGAATTCTCTCCCTGAATCAGTTGTACAGTCTGATACATTAGATAGCTTTAAGAAGGGGTTGGATGGCTTTTTAGCAAGTAAGGGAATACAGGGTTATGGGAAATAGCTCATAGTCCAAGTTGATCCAGGGACTAGTCCGATTGCCATTTTGGAGTCAGGAAGGAATTTTTCCCCCTCTAAGGCAAATTGGAGAGGCTTCAGATGGGTTTTTTGCCTTCCTCTGGATAAACTGGCAGATAGGTAGTTAATAAACAAAAAAAAAAAAAAAAAAGGTTGAACTCGATGGACATGTGTCTTTTTTCAACCTTACTTACTATGTTACTATGTAGAATAGCCCCCTCATCAATTTTACTTTCACTTATTTTAAAGGTTTACTTATCCTTTAACCCCCCAAATCATAATGCATTGAAAATCTACCAATGCTGTGCCTGTCACAGTGATTTCAGGGCAGATGGAAGCAGCTCTGTGTTCTCTCCCCAGCATAGATACACCGAGTAATGCACACCTTGGGTGACATGGCCCTAAATATCTTTAACATGGCTCCGACACTCTCCATTACATGCAATGAAATGATACCAAATTCTAAAATTCTGCTGAGGTCTATGGGGAAAGCCTCAGGGAAGCTCCCATAAATATGTGTAAATCCAAATATGTGGTAGTTGAATGCCCTTGCTATATAATTTAGGCCTTAAACATAAACAGTTCACAAATTTCAACAAGCTATATTATATAAATATACATATTTCTATTCTATAGTTTGTTGAAATTCTTTAATGGAAGCATGGCTCACTTTACTTGACTGTAAGGCATTTCTATTTCACTAATTCAGGTTTAAACTTGAAGGTAGAGATTCGGTAAACAATATGGTTCATAAAAGCCCTACGGGACCGAAATGCTGTAAATAAAACAATATCACGGTGATCATACTGCAGAATCATTAGTGGCTGCTAATCCAGCAATGAAAGCTATTTCATACTGATGCCTTTATATATCTTTCGGGCGAAATCTGACATTGTTTTTATTTAAAATAAAATTGTTGACTCTTTGGTTGACGACAGCTCTAGATTTAAAATGATGACTTTCTGACAAATTACCAAAATCCAGCTGAAGTGGATACTTACTTTGTGGATTTCTAGAAGACCACAACCAGCTCAACGTCTCATTCCTAAGGGTCTGATACACAGCAACTGACATTGGCTCTGATAGGCTTGCAAATTGGGTTGTAAATTTGCTGGACTTTAAGCAAAGCTCAGTCTGTGCAACTACAATGGGTGGCAAAGCAAAATAGATCACGCGGGTGCTAAAATATTCTAAGTGATGCTTTCCATCTTTATATTGGCTTAGTAACTTACTTGCTTAGAGTAAAGAACCGAAGTCATTGCTCACCTTGTGTTCATATTATTTATGGGCCACATGAGAGAGCATGGTTTATTTGGAATATAGGTTATGGTGTGCAGCAAAATGGCTTCTCTATTATATACAGATAGCCTGACTTGTTTTAAATATTTATTTGTCCTGGTTGCAATTTTGCAGACATTTTGTTAAAGGGATACTGTCATGGGAAAAACATTTTTTTCAAAATGAATCAGTTAATAGTGCTGCTCCAGCAGAATTCTGCACTGAAATCCATTTCTCAAAAGAGTAAACAGATTTTTTTTATTTAATTTTGAAATCTGACATGGGGCTAGACATATTGTCAGTTTCCCAGGTGCCCCCAGTCATGTGACTTGTGCTCTGATAAACTTCAATCACTCTTTACTGCAAGTTGGAGTTTTATCACCCCCCTCCCCCCCCCCAGCAGCCAAACAAAAGAACAATGGTAAGGTAACCAGATAACAGCTCCCTAACACAAGATAACAGCTGCCTGGTAGATCTAAGAACAACACTCAATAGTAAAAACCCATGTCCCACTGAGACACATTCAGTTACATTGAGAAGGAAAAACAGCAGCCTGCCAGAAAGCATTTCTCTCCTAAAGTGCAGGCACAAGTCACATGACCGGGGGCAGCTGGGAAGTCTAGCCCCATTTCAAATTTCAAAATTGAATATAAAAAAATCTGTTTGCTCTTTTGTGAAATGGATTCCAGTGCAGAATTCTGCTGGAGCAGCACTATTAACTGATGCGTTTTGAAAAAAAACATGTTTTCCGATGACAGGATCCCTTTAATGAGAAAAAAACTAGCCAACCCAAGCAAAATAGAGTGATATACGTCTAGGAACCACAAGTTCAGTTTGAATGCCATATTTATTCAAGACATGATTCTTTCATTTTGGCAAGACCTCTGATGAAGTGCAGTGACACGAAATGAGTCAGACCTGATAGGGCGGGGTTAACAGTTTGTCAATATATTTAATAAATAAAATGAAGTTCTTTTATTGATAAGGTTGATGAGCATGCGATTCCTTGATGTGGTTCTTGAGAGTGCCCTGTCCGTAAATTTGGTGCGTGAACTGTATGTATCCTGAAAAACACCATGTAAGTGATTTGTACTTATACAAATGTATTTATACTTTGGTCCTGTAACTTATAGACTAAGTTATTTATGCACAAGAATTTCCATTTATAAGGGGTACTGTCCTAATTGTATTAAGAATCCATTAAAAATATATTATTACTATTTTATTTGTGTTGCTAAATGCTATAGTCTTTGTTCTACCGTTTTTACCATGTTTATTTCTTGGTAGAAACGGCTTTACTTGCTCCTTTGGTTTCAGAATTGGCTAACCATTCATTTGATTCATGGGTCCAAGGAGAATAATTCTGAACCAAGAGCATCAAGCTCCAATGGATGTAAGCCGGCCATAGATGTAAAGATTTTTAAAAGATCTTTTCGTTATCGTGAGTCCACGATTATCTCGTTTAAATGTACGATTTGTCCATCAACTAAAAAGACCATTTCAGGCGATATTGCCAGTAAAAATTGAAAGGTAGCTGCCTGCTTGGCCCTGCAAACATAGATAGATTGCTCTGGGACCGATAACATTTTTTCAACCTGACCGATCAATTTTCTAACAGATGTCGGACGAAAGATGCACGATCGCTCGATTTCCACTAACCTCGCGATAATTTGACGAATTTGACGGATTGCGCTGAAATCGATCGTTCATCAACGAAAGATCTTTGCGTCTATGAGGACCTTTATTTAGATATGAGATCCATTTGGATGACTGCCTTCTTCAAACGCTGAGGGTCATTTATAAACTCTGGGCAAATTAGCATCTGGGCAACCAATCAGATGTTGGCTTTCATTGCTGCCCTGGTGTAAATTTTCCCAGTGTTTATAAAAGATCTCCAGTATTGGAAGGCAATGACCAATGAATTGAAGAGGTCATACTTTTCAACACCTCCTATATGATCCAGCCATTTTATCCTCAGATCAAATGAATAAATATGTACAGTTTTGAATCCATATTGGTGGCCGTATTCTTCATAAGCTCATGGTCTGTACTAGAGACATGTAACAGCCCAGTCAATGAATGGCCCTAACTCTAATACAATTTTGCATCCATATTAGTGGTCTAATTATGTATGAGTCACTCAGCTCATGGCCTATAATAAATTTAAAGTGACAGGCCATGAGTGGCCAACACATGAAGAAGCAAAAGCTATAGGACATCAGATCACACCAACCACTGCATTCTTTAACCTGTACCACATCACAGCCAGTCTGGTTTTATTCAGACAGAGTTAAGATGTGTGATTAGGGATAGTGATGGGCGAATTTGTCCCGTTTTGCTTCGCTGTAAAATTTGAACATTTCCAGCAAAACGTCAAAAAATTAGTGAAACTTGAATTTTGACGCTTGCGTCAGACGCTGGCATTAAAGTCAATGGGCGTCCAAATAATGTTGATGCGCAACGGTTTTGTTGCGAGCGACTTTTCCGACACACGTGTAATTTTTTGACGCTGACGAATTTTTGCACCAGTTTCACAAATTTATTTGCCGGTGGTGAAACATGGAAATTACCCGTGAATTCTCGTCTGGCAAATTTATTCGCCCATCACTAATTAGGGACAGCAAAAAATTAATCTATGCTAGAATTTCACCCTGCATATGTTTCGCAAAAAGAAAACAAAACAATGCATTTGATGCAGGAAATAAAATTCCCATTGACTGTGCTATGCATCCGGCATGAGAAAAAACATCCATTGATTCCAATCTACTTGCCAAAATGTGACACGTTTTTGAGAAGTGCAAAAGGGCAGTTTTCGATAACAATGTTCAGTTAAGGACACTGTTACTAGCTTTTTACTTTGGGGAACCATCAAACTAAAAATGTATTTTCCGTTATTGAAAAGTCCTTGAAAGTAAAAAATTTAATGTGAAATACTATATTTTTCTATCCTCCCTGTGTGCCATTTCATTTTTAAAATGTGATTTCAATTTCATACCCTCCGGTTCTTAATCATAGAAATTTAAGTACCAGAGTGTACGCATAAGGTGGCTCATATGGGGTCAGTATGTTTGTATTTTTAACTATTGATTGAAAAAAAACTTGTATTTTTACTTTTTATGAGCATCGGGACTTTTTTTTGTGCAATGGTGAAAATCTTCAAAAGACACGGAGCACTTGCGAGGCTAAAACCATACTTTTTTTGTACAAACATCATTAAAATCACGGAGGGCACAAACTTGACACGCTTGACGCGTTTCGTGGACCAAACCACTTCCTCTAATGCAATGGTGCCTTGAAAACTGGAGCAGGTCCCTGATACTCAGATGCCATAATCTGGATTGGCAATACAGACCGCCTCATGCTCTAATTTTTCTTTTGGATCTACATGCAAATCAACTGGACGTGTTGAGAGGTGGCTGACTTTTCTCCTGGCAGGTGTGGTTGACCCTACTCCCCCGTGTTTGCATTTACAGAACTAATTAGCATTGAATTGTCATTGTAGGTGTTTAATAGCTCTTCAAAAACCTCATCTGCTTTTTATCCCTATTTAGACAGTGTCTAAAGCAGTGATCCCCAACCAGTAGCTCGTGGGCAACATGTTGCTCTCCAACCCCTTGGATGTTGCTCCCAGTGGCCTCAAAGCAGGTTTCATTTTTGAATTCCGGCCTTGGAGGCAAGTTTTGGTTGTATAAAAACCAGATGTGCTGCCAAGCAGAGTCTCCTGTAGGCTGTCAGTCCACATAGGGGCTACCAATAGCCAATCTTAACCCTTATGTGGCACCCACAGGAACATTTTTCGTGCTTGTGTTGCTCGACAACTCTTTTTACATCTGTATGTTGCTTAGAGGTGAAAAAGGTTGGGGACTGCTGGTCTAATGGTGGCCATACACGGGCAGATAAAGCTGCCGATATCAGTCGTTTGGACCGATTTGACAGCTTATCTGCCCGTGTATGGGGGCTTCCGACAGGTCTTCCCGATCGATATCTGGCCACGATATCGTTCGGGAAGGTTGGATTTTTACCCGACCGACCCGTCGGAGCCGCTTGGCGCATCGTAATTTGATCGTTTGGCCAAACGGCCGAACGTTCGAATTACCCCCGATATAGCCATGCAGTTTAGTGGCACATCGGGGAAACATCCACTCTTTTGGCGATGTCGCCAAACGAGCGGATCTTGGAGTCTATGGCCACCTTAAAGTATAACTTGATAAATGCTCGTTCATGAAGTCCTTATCCCCAGCTTAATGCAGAAGTTAGGCCTACTTCAGCTTCTTGACCCTCAGTGCTACCACTTGCTAGCTACTTAGGTGGAGCACCTAGAGCCTTGTCCATGTCAGTCCTCACCCTTGTAGGGAACAGGATTATCACTTAATATCCTCAGTGTGGAAATACCTCCCACCCTGGGGGCCCAGGTGACCCATTTGCCAGTTTCTGTCACAGAGAAACATATTATTTAACTTAATTTCACATCCCTACAACGTGGAATGGTACAATTTTTTGAAAAGTCAAGTTGTGACTCTAACATTATACGGGTACGTTAACAGTTAACATTGCTTTACTGGATGTTAGCACTGAAGTAATTTCATACATGTGTAGTATGTATTATCCAGTTATTCAGAAACTGGCACTGAGTTGTTTATTTACGCAAATAATTCTTCAATGTTGGCTGGTTTGCTTTTCTCTGTAATTATACAGAAACCTGTAATTGACGTTAAGTTAAGATCTTAAGTCCATATTGAACAATTGTATATTTGATGTTTATATATTTTAGTCCCCTTAAGGCAAAGTGTTCCACATTATGGAAGCACCATGTATGCACAAAACTCCAGGTCCAAGGCATTTTGGATAATAGATCCCATACACACGAAAAAATACTCTTTACAGCCATTCAGAAATATTGCAAAATGTGTTTATTTTCTTTTAAAAGGCTGCCATAAACTGCAAATGAATCTGGGTTTAATTTAGAGCCATTCAAAATGCTGTCCTATGAATTTCAAGGCCATCAATTGATAGCAAGGAAATATAAAACACATGAACCACATAAATGTAATATTTTTGCATGCACTGCCAGTCAAAACTGCGGCTGAGCCATATCAGGCTTAAATCTTGTCATTATTCTTTCCCTATGCTTTCTAACCTATGAAATAAAATACATCTGACTTGCAATCTATGCTTCTTTTAAATATTACATTTCTTAATAATATGTGAATCATTGCATTTGATTTTTTTTACTTTAAAACATATTTACCATGGTTGTAACCATGCCGTACAAAGAGAAAAGTGAATAAACTATATGTACCCCCAATTATGACCTACAAAAATGCACTTCTAGGCAGGTTTATGGATTATACATTTGTATGGAACACGCAGAACATTACAACACTAAAACTTGTGACAAAAGGCACACATTCCACTTGCAAATATGTTGGTTCCCAAAATAAAATCTCTGCCTAAACCTTTGTAAGTTTAATGTCACTATATTCACCAAATCCATTAGCATAGGGTTTAAATGCTCCTTGTAGGTGATCTCCAGAGAATGTCCCCTCTGGGCAGCCTTTGTGACTAGGGTCCATGTCTGACTAGAAGACTACTATATCTCATCTCTATCATTTCAGTATCCATAAGATGAGCAGTTGGCTTGGTTGTGAGAGGCATTGGAAGATGGTTGAAAAAGGGAGTAACAAGTCTGCACCTTCAGGGCTTTCAGCTTCTCCAACTCAAAAACTCAACTCCAACTCAAAAAGTTGGTCATGGTCACCTTTGCAGAGGCTATTTTATGGCTTAGGCAAAACGTGCTTCATCAGAACTAAAGCTTAACTGAAGAAGTAGGTAGAAATATTGTACATTATGTTTTGTGCTTATGTTCCAGCCCAAGGCAACCACAGCCGTTTAGCAGTAAAGATCTGTGTCTCCAAAGATGCCCCAGTAGCTCCCCATCTTCTTTTCTGCTGATTCACTGCACATGCTCTGTGCTGCTGTCACTTACTGAGCTTAGGGACCCACTCGCAATATACAGTACACATAGAATAGAAATGTCACAATATAAAGCTGATTAGTAATTAATACAGATAATTACTACATGGCAGCACAGAAACCAGTGCAATTAGCATCAGAATTTAATAATCAGCAAACCTGTAGCATCAGCTTATATTACAGGGGAAGCTCATTTTCTGCTGGATAATTAGTGACGAGCCCTAAGCTTAGCTTCTCAACAGCTGCTCAGAGCCCACTGAGCATGTGAGTGTCACAGACACTTTCCAAGATGGTGACCCCCTGTGACAAGTTTGAAGTCCTGGATCATTGCTGCTATTGACAAGCTGAAACTTTAGGCTGCATAGTTCAGTATATAAAATATGAATTTTTTAGCCATATTCATTTTTAGGGTTTAGTTCTCCATTAAAGGAGAAGCAAACCCAAAAGTTAAAAAACCCTACCCTACATAGACCCCCCTCCCTCCTCCCCCCAGCCTAAGTTTTACCCCAGGAAAATGCCCCTAACTCTTTAACTACCCCTCCATGCAGATTCTGTCCAGCGGAGTTCATGGGCGCCATCTTCTTCTCTTTGGTAATCTTCGGAATGAGACCAGCGGAGCGGCACATGCGCAGTTGGAGCAATTCTCTGTTTTGTGACAACTGCGCATGCGCCGAAACTCACGGTAATTGCCGAAGCGCCGGTCTCATTCCAAAGAATACCGAAGCGGTTGAAGATGGCTGCCGCGAACTCCGATGCCTGAAACTTCACCGAGGGGTAAGTAAAAATTTTGGGGCATTTGCCCGGGGTAACACTGGGAGGGAGGAGGGTCTATGTAGGGTAGGGAGGTAGCAGTTTTTTTAACTTTCGGGTTTGCTTCTCCTTTAAGTTAAAACTACCAAATTACTCGACAGTAAAATGTGAGTGTGATTTCTAACCCCCTTTTTCTTCTATACAATAAGGGCATCAGTGGCGTAATTATAGAGGGGCAGGCTGGGGGGGGCCCACACTGCATACAAAAGTGCAGTTCACTCATGTTTTTGTAGGGGGGGGGGCCGCTGATTCTTATGGTGACCCCAGCAACTCCATGAAGCCTGCAAATTATGAGCAGTAATAGTTTTATTTATTTCAGTTACTCCTAACCTCCTTATTTTAGACTGTATTCTGAAGGTGGAATACATGGCAAGACCCCAGAAAATGTAATGTTTGCAAATGGCTTCATGCAAAATGAAACACACAAAGACCATATCTATTCTTTTATGCAACATGAGCAAACTGCCAAGACTCCATAGATGACAACTAAGGAGAGTCTGAGTACTTTTTTGGATGCGCTTAAGAGCCCCTCCAATGGTGCACGTGTGACCCAAGACCAAAGCAGCTATTATCTCATTTTGAGGACATTTTTTAAAAAATATCTGAAATGTAGAGCTTATTCATCTAATTAAAATGATAGATCTGCCATTCACCCATGCGGCATTGAGGAAAATCCCCTTTCCCACCGAAATATCCCTAAAAATGTAACATATAATAAGACAATACCCCCCCCCCCCACAGCAAAGCCTACAAGAGTTGCCTGTGGTTAGAAATTCAGCTCTGAAACAAAGCATTACTGAAATACCTGGAACTGGTTAGTATTTAGCTTGAAGCCATTTAAAAGCACTCAAATATAAGTGCTGGGGAAAATGAGGCAATATTAATATTTGTAACACATGTATCCATTCTAGTAAAACTCCAGCAAATTCTGGCCAGATGGTCTCCAGATTCTGAGGCTGCATGGAATAAGCCCATCTGCACACAGATAAGAAAATGGCAACTGTTTTCTCACTGGGGAGGAGGTAATCAACAATCACATCACAAGGTAATCCAATTGCAGAACCATTTGCTTTATAATTGCTCAAAAGAGATGTGGCTCTTAGCTGTGTGAAGAACACAATGGCAAAACAAAACCCAACATCCCCTATAATGGGCTGTTCTTTTTGAATGGGGATAATAATAAGAATTACCTAGCCTATAACATTACATTATGGTAGCATTTCCCCATATATTTGTCGGTTAATATTTATAGCGGTTTGTTTAATTTATGTATTATCCTTTATTAATAAAGCACTGGATCTTTAGTGAAAGCCTTAACAGAGAGTCATTTTAATGGCACCAGTTCTTGACATATTGGAGCTTGTACTTTGATTTTCATATAAAGTCTCAAGACTCTTAAAATTTGTTTGTACTTAACAAAAAAAAAACCCCAAGACACTTTTAACTATAAATTTGCAAAGTCTTTATTAAGAAATAACTTACTGATTCTCCGCTTGAGAAACGGCGATGGGGCGACGATCCATCGTTCGACACTCAATTTCTCCTCCCCGCAGGGAGGAGAAACGTTTACCGGGCCCTTGATATCTGTTTCTCTAACAGGTAGGGTTGCCACCTTTATTAAAAAAATTTACCGGCCAGTGGGGGGCGGGTACCAAAAGGGGGCGGCCCGTGATGCTAAAAAGGGGCGGAGCTGCACCACATGACGCAAAAGGGGCAGGGCAACATCGCACAGCACTAGAAAAAAGGTAAGTTCTTTGTGATCTTTGCGAATTGGGGGCAGGCCAGGGCCTTTTTTTAAAGGGTATTACAAATTACCGGCAATTGCATTGCCGGTAAATTTGTAATACCGGCCCCGGCCTTGGCAGGTGTTTTACCGGCTAGGCCGGTAAAATACCGGCTGGGTGGCAACTCTACTAACAGGTCCCTGAAGGCCAATTAGACTTTCAACCAAATCCCAAACAATATCCATCTATCCAGATAGGAATACATTTTAAACTAGGGTTGCCAGCTGTCCCAACGTCACCCAGACAGCCCAGTATTTTATCCGGACATTATTCATGTGCGGGATGACCCGTGTCAAATGGCGGCTTCCGACTTCCGGGTTTGTCTTTTTTAGACGATGCGCCTGCTCGACCCGGCCCTTTTGCGACGTCATCGGCGGAGTGGCGCAAATCTATAAAAGCAACGCAGAAGTCGTATGCGGGTGGGTGCCGGCCAAGGGAGGGTGGGTTAGGGTCGGGTGCGGGTCGGGGAAATCCTGACCCACACATCACTACCAGACATGACATTGAAAATAGTGACATGGCGATCAGCTAATTGTTGATTAACACATCATCAGTCACACCCCCGACATCACTGGCCCTGCCCCCAATGCCATCACCCCGCCTCTGATGTCACAAGTCCTGCCCCCGCCCTGCTTCCGACGTCATCACCACCTCCCACTTTCCAGCCCCAGAAAAGGTGAAAACCCTTTTTTAAACTTTGAAAGTAGGCAATAAATTGTTTAAACTATCCAAAAGGAACATCATTTCTATAACATACAAACCTGGAATCCCAAAACAGGTGTTTGTAGGAACACATAGCAATGTATTTCATTTTTCACTTTAACCAAAACATTTGAAATTCTTCCCAAGAGATGAAGCCAAGCACAGAATGCTGCCTGCAATGCTCAGCTGCACTAACACAATGGCGACTTAGGGAATCAAACTGATTGTTCTACATCTCTGACGCGTATGAATAAAATAAACCTGTTTTTATTTCTGTCCATCAAGGCAGACAGATCAACCCCACTAATATTCACTATTCTGTTGAAACATGTGCTAGAGATTAATTCCGCACATTTTTTCTGTTATTTATAGTTTGTCTCCTTTAGAAAGACCATGAGAATGCATCATATAAAAACGTTTATTCTGCTCTGAGAAATCATATCGCATATATGATACCAGAAACATCTAAGCACATAAATATAAAGACATGCATTAGTGCCGAAATCTGCAAGGATGTGGTCTTCCGCATCTTTATATTTTCATTGAGCTGGTAAGATACTTGCCCTAAGAGACAGAAGCTGGTACCAATGTTACACTCCACACCGGGGGTGAAATGAGTGTTGTCTAGTGAAGGTGCATTGTAGACTCTGTCCTTGGCTTTGTACCAGACAAATGTGCTGGAAAACCTCAATGGTGCAGAAGTTTGCATAGTTTTACTGAGCAATATGTGTTAAAATAATCTCCAACCAGTGGCCCAACATGCTCACCAACCCCTTGGATGTTGTTCCTAGTGGCCTTAAAGCAAGTGCTTATTTTTGAATTCCAAGCTTGGCAACGTTTGGGTGCATAAAATCAGGTGTACAGATATGGGACCTGTTATCCAGAATGCTCTGGACCTGGGGTTTTCCGGATAAGAGGTTTTTTTTTCCCATAATTTGAATCTCCATACCTTTAAGCTGCTAAAAAAATAATTTAAATATTAAACAAACTCAACAGGATTGTTTTATTTCCAATAAGGAGTAATTGTATCTTAGGATCGATTACAAGGCACAAATTCATTATTGCAGAGAAAAAAGAAAATTATTTAAATATATGAATTATTTGAGTCTGTGGGAGCTGACCTTCCTGTAAATCAGAGCTTTCCGGATAATGGGTTTATGAATAATGAATCCCGTACCTGTACTGCCAAAAAGAGCCTCCTGTAGCCTGCCAGTCTACATACCCAGTCACAGCCCTTATTTGGCACCAGTGCCGTAACTAGAGGGGGGCGGGCCCTGGTACGTGACGCACAGCCGCCGGGGGCCCGCCCCCCCTCCGCACACGCCGGATTGCAGTGGTGAGCGGGCTGCCGGGGGGCCCTGAAGGGGTGCGGGCCCTGGTCCGCTCGCACCCCCTGCTCCCCTGGTAGTTCCACCACTGTTTGGCACCCCAGGAACTTTTTTCATGTTTTGTTGCTCCCCAACTCTTTACATTTGAATGTGGCTTACTGGTAAATAAAGTTGGGGACCTTAGTCCCCAACCTTAGTAAAACCCCTAACGTTTTGACGGCTGACATTATTTTCTTGATCTGTTTACACTTTCCAATGCGATCAACGGATTATCTACCATTCTAAACATTTGGGAAATTATTATAAGAGGATTGCATTTTGTAAAATGAATGGGGTAAGTTGAGAGTCATAACAAGAACACATCAAGCACATGGGCTTCCACTTGTAACGCACTGTTGTACAGGTACGGGACCTGTTATCCAGAATGTTCGGGACCGGATGTTTTTCCGCATAACAGATCTTTCCATAATTTGGATCTTCATACCTAAAGTCTATTAGAATATCATATAAACATTAAACTCATAATAAACTCAATAGTCTGGTTTTGCCTCCATTATTATCCAATCATATCTTAATTGGGATCAAGAACAAGCTACTGTACTGTACAGTAAATCATTTTCTAAAATTTGTATTATTTGGATAAAATGGAGTCTATGGGAGACAGCCTTTCCATAATTTAGAGCATTCTGAATAACGGGCTTCTGGATAATGGATCCTCTGCCTGTAGTAAGCACAGTTAACCTTTGGTTTTGACAGTTACAAGCATTGGCAGCAATGGGGTTCAGGCACATTTTTCCATGCGGTGCCTGATTATTTACCATTCTATATATTTGGGAAATGCTTATAAAAGGATTATGATACAATATATAAAGTAGTGAATGGGATAAGTTGAGAGTCTTAAAAATACCACATCAAGGCCATGGGCTTCCAGAGGGAAAGTACTGTTGTACAGGTATAGGATCCGTTGTCTGGAATCCCATTATCCAGAAAGCTCTCAATTAAAGAAAGGCCATCTCCCATAGACTCCATTTAATTCAAATAATCCAAATTTTTAAAAATGATTTCCTTTCTCATATAGTATTAAAACATTGACTTGTACTTGATCCAAAGTAAGATATAATTAATCCTTATTGGAAGCAAAACCAGCCTATTGGGTTTATTTAATGTTTACATGATTTTCTAGTAGACTTGAGGTATGAAGATCCAAATTACAGAAAGATCCATTATCCGGAAAACCCCAGGTCCAAGCAGGTCCCATATCTGTAGTAGCATAGTAACCCCTTTGGTTTGGACACCTACAAACATGGGCACCAATGGTGGTCTGGAATATTATTACATGAACATGACGATGGCCTGTTAGGACAAAACATCTGTCTTGCAGAAAACAGCAATGCAGTTACAGTAGGTAGGTGTCACGGCCGGCACCCTAAATCCAGAACCAGTGCGAGGCTCCCTGGTCTCGGCTGTAGCTTCATCCTATAACAGCCGCCTTTCACTTTGGGAGGAGCCCTCTGCTATTCCGATGCTGCCAGGTCTTAATTTAGAGAAGAGCCAAGCAAAAGGGTCTAGACGAGCGAAGGGGCACGACCGTTATCAAAGTCTTTGGACGGTACAGGATAAGACAAGAAGTGTGGTCAGACAAACTGGGGTTCATTCAAATGAAGTTGGACAGGCCGGGTCGGTGCAGGCGGATTTCAAGGATAGTCAGGCAGGCAAGGGTCAAAACCGGAAGAGATCAGAATTGTCAGACAGGCTAGGTCAGGATCAGCGAAGTTCAGGATAGTCAAGCAGGCAGGGTCAAAACCAGAATCAAACAGATAAATATCACTCCCAGATATCACTCCTATAATGGGCAATGGGCACAATCCAAAAGCCCCTTCAAATACATTTTTGAATTTCGTGCCAGTGCGTGCTGACGTCATGACGCCGGCGACAATGCGTGCACTTAACCTGGAAGTGCGCGTTGCGCGCGTAATGGGAAACCCGGCGCAGAGATCAGCACGGCGGGCGTCCCCACCGGCCCACTAGACCACCAGGGTGAGTCCTTACAGTAGGTATGCTCTTTTTGCTGTTTTAGCTGTTTTGAAAAGACAAATAAACCCCTATTGCCTATAAGCTATAGCTCATGCTTAGATGATTATAATAAGCAATTGTGAAAAGCTGATAATGGAAAAAATATAAAGATTAGAAAAAAATGTGGGCATTTTTTTCTTTGAGCAAATTTGTGAATCCACAAAAATATTTAGTGACCCTTCTATTGGTAGTAAAAATACTGTGCACTTGTGCGATATAATTTTATGTAATAGTACTTTTTTATTATTATTTTTGCTCAGCTTTAAGCAATTCATGAAAAAAATGCTCAAAAATGTACAAATACTGTATGATGCATAATTAGTGAGGGGCGAATCTCTCCCGTTTCGCTTCGCCGAAAAATTCACAAATTTCCCGTAAAATTCACAAAACTTCAAAAAATTTGTGAAAAATCTTGAAATTTGAAGGTTCACAAGAAAATCGTGAAATTCTACCGTTTTAATGAAAAAATCGTGAAATTTGACAGTTTTCACGAAAAAATCGTGAAATTTGACAGTTTTCACGAAAAAATCGAGCAATTCGAACGTTTTCACAAAAAAATCGTGAAAATTGGAAATGGATGCTGGCGAATTTTCACTGGCAGATTTTTATGGGAGATTCCCAAATGTATCTGCCGAAGGCGAAACGCGGCAAATTCGTGCCAAGTGAATTTATTCGCCCATCACTATGCATAATGCTATAACAACATCTTAGATATGTGCAAAAGTTTCCGTATCCTGAAAAAATACATACAACGTAATTTTTTTTGTCCAGTTATCTTTATCATTTTAAACGTGGAGGAAAACTGTCCTCCGAGCCCCTTCCTCATTCTATATAATTGAATTCAGGGAATAGAATAAGAAATGTATAATGTATTTTACGTGAGTGCACAAGGTTAATGGCTGCTGGTGACATAAATGAATAGATGACAAACAACCAGGCTGAGACATAACACGATACAGGCTTTTAGCTATTAGTATAACGCAGTAGCTATTTATTTTGCTGTTATTTTGTGCATCTGTTATTCACCTTATAACAAAGAAAGTGCAGACTTGTTGCTCACATTATAGTATAGCAATGTAAAGCAAAACAATAGGGCACAATGGTATAACTGACTGATTTGATATAATACTGATAATGCTTTTATTAATTCAGGAACAAAAATACTATACTTCTGCCATGGGATCAACTGTGGCTGCCAATTGGCTACAGGAAATGCTTAAAATGTATGAAAATGTGGCTTTAGGGGTAGAACCATACAGGTGATTTTCGGTGCGCGTCCATCCATTCCGATGCGACGCGAGGAAGTGCAGGCGGCACGTCGGATGCACCAAATCTAATATAAGTAATACAAATGTCGCACGTAGAAGCTGATTGCATCCAACACAACATAACTGTCGGATCCGAACGCTACATGTTGCGTCTTCATCCGACAGTCGTGTCGCATTGGATGCAATCAGATTGTACATGCGACATTTGTATTACTTACATTAGATTCGGCACATCCGATGTGAGGCCTGCGTTTCCTCGCGTTGTGCCGGAACGGATGGACACACACCAAAAATCACCCGTGTAGTTCTACCCCAATAGCCAGGAACCCCCCTTGCTCAACATAAGTGCAATGAATAGCATACCCATACCTCCCAACATTTAGGAAACAGAAAGAGGGACAAAAAGATTTGCCGCACAATTTTTTTTGACCATGCCCATTTTTGTGACCACACCCCCTAATTAACGTGTTCATTTTACAAAATGTGACAGGTTATGAAAGTTTGAACTTATTTCTGTGTTTTAATGTGTTATTACAGTTTTGCTTATGAAGGTGAATTGCCCTTTAAGTTGTGTAAGTTCTTATCTTATCTAAAACCGTTACAAAAGTATGTTAAGTATGTATTCTGGGCTCTCTGCCAAGAGCCAATTAAGTTAGAAACTTTGTATCTTTTTTTCTGGCAGTTCAGTGCAGCAGATATCTGGGACTGCGGGTTGAACTGTCAAAAGTGGGACTGTCCCGCTCAAAATGGGACGGTTGGGAGGTATGCATACCTCCCAACTGTCCCGCTTTTCGTGGGTCAGTCCCGATTTTGACAGCTCAATCCACAGGCCTGGATTGTTACTGAAATTTCCCGACTAACAGAAAAAGATACAACGTTCCTAAAATTGAATTGGCTTTTGTCAGAGAGCCCAGAATACATGGCAGGTGCACGTAGATACTTTTTTAACAATTTAAGATACGCAAAGAAACAATTGTAACTATTTAAGATAAGCAGGTCTCTTGGGGAAATGAAGACTTTCAGATTAAAAGGCAATTCACCTTCATTAGCAAAACTGTAATAACACATAAAAACCAAAGAAATGTGTTCAAACTTTCATTACCTGTGAAATTTTGTAAAATGAACATGGTAATTAGGGGGTGTGGCCACAAAAATGGCAGCAAATATTTTTCTTCCACTTTCTTTTTTTGGGAGGAATGGAATAGGGCTTGTCCTGCACAGACTTTTTTCCTATTGCATTAATCATAAAATATTTTTGCTTTTTGTTATTTATTGAGCTAAACAGGGTAAACATGGAAAGAGAAGCAACTCCATGTTTGCGGTGTTGCTTCCAGTAAGAAAATATTATTGTGTTGTTTAACCATTGATATATCAAAAACAATTAAAAAAATAATATAAAATCATTTGTGAAAAGAATTATGATTTCACTCAGTGTAACGGATTTTCTTTTTATATAAGAGCGACGGCAGGTTTCTTTAATATATTAAACATTCGCTTTTCATACTGCAGGTAATAAATGACACAGGGCATGCCTCACATACCAACATTTCATCAACACACTGAGCAAATGGGATTTATCATGTGTTGCAACAAAAATGATGAATACTGAACAGGTGCAAAATACTGGAGACATTCTCAACCGGTTACACATAGCATTTTATGATATACAGCGAGGAAACGTCTGAATAAATAGAAATAATAACAAAAGTGTCCCTAGCGTTACGTACGTTGGTCTCAACACGTAAAACAGACATCTCAGTTTTTTTCGTACCCTGCACTGAACTAGGCTTACGTGCGACAAAAAAAAAATATATTTCTTAAAAACGGAAAGATTGCAGGTCGAGAAGGTATAAAATGATGTATATACACCTAGTACTAGGAATCCCATGGACTGGAGTTATTTATAATATGGGCATCAAGTCAAGAGTGTGGATGGATGTGGTTGAACAGTAACAGGCCATGGCGAGAGTTCCAGGGGTGCAGCCAAAATCTTCCTAGAAATGACCTCCAGGAGGTTGACATCTCTGCACCATGGTTTTTAGGTTATGCCGATTGGGCCATAGTCAATACAGAGGGAAAAAGTTATCTCGTGGTTTATCAAGACCCAAGTTTGGGAGTTTTAACCAAGTAAGTGGCAGGTTAAACTTAGTCCCTGTGTGAAATCTATGATGAAGCAATCTATTTCTTAAAGGAGAACTCCACACAATCATAACTTTAGCTTTTAGAAAAGTAAACATAATTTCAAGCAACTTTGCAATATGCATCAATTAAAAAATCAGCTGTCTTTTCACGATTTTTAATGGTTTGGAACAGAATTCCCTAAGCCTAGCCCCCTTGCTCTCCTGCTGATCTGTCTGACCGCTTTGCTGAGCTGTCTGACTACTGTTACGTTGTATCAACAGCCATCTGTCTTCAGCCTGCATCCTCCAAACCCCACAATTCGCTGCACATATGATTTCAATAAGGAACAGAACATCCCAGTGCAATGCATTGTGGGTTATGTAGTTCCTGCTAGGGATGTAGCGAACGTCGGAAAAAATGTTCGCGAACATGTTTGCGAACTTCCGGACAAAAATGCGAACGGTTCGCGAACGTCGCGAACACCATAGACTTCAATGGGAAGGCGAATTTTAAAATCTAGAAAAGACATTTCTGGCCAGAAAAATGATTTTAAAGTTGTTTAAAGGGTGCAACGACCTGGACAGTGGCATGCCAGAGGGGGATCAAGGGCAAAAATGTATCTGAAAAATACATTGTTGACACAGCGCTGCGTTTTGTGCTGTAAAGGGCAGAAATCACACTACGTCACTCAGGTGATGTTTCTGGACACGGAATGTGAAAAAGCTCACACAGCTAGGTGGCAGTTGTTTGAAGAACACACTGGGCAAACAATGCCTGCAAGGTCAACGTATACACTACAGCAGTGGATACGGAATATATTATTGCTGCTTGAAAAACGTCACTCAGGTGGTGTTTCTGGAGACGGTATTATTATTGATATTTAGACAGAATGTGAACAAGCTCACACAGCTAGGTGGCCGTTGTTTGAAGAACACACTGGGCAAATAATGCCTGCAAGTGCACTACTATTGGTGCACTACTATGAAGAACAGCACTGGACACGTTAAAGAACAGTGAGATAAGTAAAATAAAAAATATATATATATATTAAAAAAAAAAAATTACTCTGGTTGGTGCTGAACTACTAGGAGCAGCACACCAGTCCCACTCCCCACCCCAACACAGCTAGACTAATAGCACTGGGCTCTTATAGTAGCAACTAGCAAAGTAAAAAAACAAAAAAGAAAATAAAAGCAGTCCTTACAAGGACTATTGGGTTACAGGCAGCAGTCAGCAGATGAGAGATCAGCAGCAGGACAGCTGCCCACAGCAGCTACATACAGAGCACTGCAGTAGAAGGTAGATTACTAGCCAGCAAAGCTACCTAACCTAAAATGTCCCTCAAAATCCCTGCAGAGTTCTGTCCCTACAATACAGAGCAGTATCAAGTAGATTACTAGCCAGCAAAGTTACTATCAACTGTCCCTCAAATCACTAACCAGCTCTCTCCCTACACTAGCTCTTCCAAGCACACACAGGCAGAATGAAAAAACGCTGCAGGGCTTCAGTTTAAATATGGAAGGGGAGTGGTCCAGGGGGTGTGGGGGTGGTCCAAGAGGGAGAGCTTCCTGATTGGCTGCCATGTATCTGCTGGTCTGGGGTGAGAGGTCAAAAATAAGCGCCAGCTATGGCGAACCCAAATTGGCGAACGTCGCGCGACGTTCGCGAACATTCGGCGGACGCGAACACCCGATGTTCGCGCGAACTAGTTCGCGGGCGAACAGTCCGCGACATCCCTAGTTCCTGCATGCTGTCTGTAAGCTGTGGAGAAGTTGTTACAATTTGTAACATCAGTGTTTAGTCCTTCCTTCCCTGCCAGGATTTCAAATAATACAGAAAGAGAATAACTGTTAAACATCTGGATTTCAGCATAGAAAATGACATTAGTTCATACTTGATGGGTATATTATGGGTTTCTATGTTATGTGGGCCAATATGAAATTTTGGTTTGGAAGCTGGCATTCCCCTTTAAAGATTCAGATAAAACATGTATACTGTAAATACAACTATAAAGTCTCTATCTTGAACTATATATAAATATATATATATATATATATATATATATATATATATATATATATATATATATATATATATATATATATATATATATTGAGAGAGATTTTTAGAAACAACACAGTTTCAATAAGAAAAGAAATGGGAATATTGAAAACAAACAATAGCAATCATATGATCATTCAAGCTAAATCAATGTCAATGGTGTGTGCTTACGCACAGGGCAATTAATGGAAAAATGCAATACAAATAAGAACTTCTTCGTAAGATTTGTAGTCAAATGCACCCAATTAAAGTACAGGTATGGGATCCAATATCCGGAAACCCGTTATCCAGAAAGCTCCAAATTACGGAAAATTTTATCCAAAGAATCCAAATTTTGAAAAATGATTTCCTTTTTCTCTGTAATAATAAAACAGTAGCTTGTACTTGATCCCAACTAAGATATAATTTATCCTTATTGGAAGCAAAACCAGCCTATTGGGTTTATTTAATGTTTACATGATTTTCTAGTAGACTTAAGGTATGGAGATCCAAATTACGGAAAGACCCGTTATCCGGAAAACCCCAGGTCCCGATCATTCTGGATAACAGGTCCCATACCTGTAGTATGAAATAACATTGTCAGCGAAGCACACTATGTAACTCTGTCTGCAATTGCTAAAGGTCCCATCACCATTGATAATATCCAGGCTGTACAGCAGATCTTGTTTGCAATTGTGTGCCTTAATATGCCACCAGCATCATTTACAATGATATCTCTATAAAAGAAAGCTTTTGCTTTAGGGCAGAGACACACGTGGAGATTCGCCTCTTCTTCGGGCGACTAATCTCCCTGAGCTGTCTTCCTGACGGCTAGAATCTAAATCGCCGGTGGGATGGCACTCGGAGAGCTTCGTTTTCCAAAGTGGCCCGAAGATTCCTCGTGAGGCAACTTCGGAAAACGAAGCGCACCGATTGCCATCCCACTGGCAATTTAGATTCTAGCCAGCAGGAAGGCAGTTCGGGGAGATTAGTCGCCCGAAGAAGAAGCGATTTGTCGTCGGGCGCCTAAATCTCCCCGAATCTCCATGTCTGTCTCTGTCCTTAGTCGTACAATGATCAGAGAGAAATCACACAGAGAGAGAAAATAGCAAGCATTTCAGATAATCATTAGGTCAATTAAGGCACAATCTTAAAGGGAAAACACGTAGGGATGGCATATGCTGCCCTCTGCTGGCTAAAACTATTGTCTGTTTGAAAATGTTAAAAAAAGACAAGACATTCAGCAAGCGTGGTAAAATTGTCCAGAAGTCCACGGAGAGCAAAGTTATAGAACAACCATAAATCTGGAGTGTGAAGTGAATTACTGCTGCATAATTAATATGCACTGTAAACTGTGCTTACAGCTATACCAAGTGCTGAGCATCAGTGATTAGGAAGTAAACAAACGCTTAGATGGGTTATTGGAGGATAACAAAACCCATAATGGGATGATTTGATGTCGTTACATTTTTATAGCCCTGGATTGTAATCCACGGGGAATAATAAATGTCTGCACAATGTATTCCCGCGTACTCAATTTAATCTTGCTGATCATTTATTTACACTGTGTCAACAAATTGTGCAATGCAGCACAGTGGGCTTACAAACATATACTTGATGTGCCAGGGGTTCTGCATTGCAACCCTCTAGCTGTCATTGAATTAAAACTCAGTGCATCTCGGGGCCGCTGAGAGCTCTGCTTTATCCACTGCGGGAAGTGACAAGATGGATTTCTATGATGGCCAGAAATAAAAAAAAAAAAAAAGAAGAAAAGAATATGGAAATCCGGGGAACATGTTCTGTGCTGTATCTAAAGATCATTCAATGTTTTAATTGTGACAGATAGGGGTGTGTGCATATCACTGGTGCAATGTGGCAGCTGAAAAATGGCTCTAGTGCAGAGGAATGCTGGGAGTTGTAGTTCACTTATGCTGTTTCTAATATAACTTCGGATTCCAAAATAGGCATATTACAGAGATCTAATAATACAGAGCTGTCCCCCCCCCATTTTTTGGGAGTTACCAGATTTTAGGCTCTATCCCCATACCTCCCAACATTTTGGAAACAGAAAGCGGGACAAAAAGATTTGCTGCACGTTTTTGACCACACCCCCTAATTACCATGTCCATTTTACAAAATTTGGTAGGTTATGAAAGTTTGAACACAATTCCATAGTTTTTATATGTTATTACAGTTTTGCTAATGAAGGTGAATTGCCCTTTAAAGGAGAATTCAACCCATAGTTTACTCTGAGGCCAGAATCTGCACAGAGGGGTGAGTAAAAAACTAGGGGCATTTGCCCAGGGGGGCAGGTAGGCTGGGGGAGGATGGAGGGGGTCTACCCAGGATGGGGGGGAGGGGTTTTTTAAACTACAGGTTGAATTCTCCTTTAAGCAATGAGTCTTCGTTCTTATCTTATCTAAAACTGCTATAAAAGTATCTTAAGTATCTGTTCTGGGCTCTCTGCCAAGAGCCAATTAAGTTAGAAACTTTGTATCCTTTTCTGGCTGTTCAGTGCAGGAGATCAAAGAGAAACTGGAAAAATATCAGTACAAATCCGGGACTGCGGGTTGAGCTGTCAAAAGCGAGACTGTCCCGCTCAAAACGGGTCAGTTGGGAGGTATGCGTCCTCCAGACTGCTATTTCTAAGCATTCCCTCTGATTTACAACAATTTTTACGATTTCAGACAATTTGCAGGCAGAAATCCAATGCACAAAATATTTCAGCTTCGTAGAATAGGTTGGTGTTTTTAGAATAATGTAATAATATTAACTGTATATGGACAGTTATACAATATATTTATATATACAATTATTTTGTACAGGGTACTATATAATTAATCCTAAATGTTCCTAAGGACACAGTTTGCACAGAGGCACTGGGGCCTAGAAAATTTAAGAACTTGAACATGATGATGAAGATAAACACAATTTTGGCAAGTTGTATCTTCTGACAAAGAATATAGTATGGAAGAATGTATGAACTTAAATGAAGTATTAATTTGAGGCCTTTAAGGACCTGTTTCAAAGCCTTGAAAACAATTTGACAATTTATATAGGTGATACAGACACAATTCTGAAGGCCTTGATCTATTAATCTGTATCTCCAGTTCCTGATATGATAGACAGACAGACAGACAGTCAACAGAGATAGATAGATGATAGATAGATAGATAGATAGATAGATAGATAGATAGATAGATAGATGATGGATGGATGGATGGATGGATGGATGGATGGATGGATGGATGGATGGATGGATAGATAGATTAGATCGATAGATCGATAGATCGATAGATCGATAGATAATAGATAGATTAGTTAGATAGATAGATTGGATAGATTGGATAGATGGATAGATAGATAGATAGATAGATAGATAGATAGATAGATAGATAGATGATGGATGGATGGATGGATGGATGGATGGATGGATGGATGGATAGATAGATAGATACATTAGATCGATAGATAATAGATAGATTAGTTAGATAGATTGGATAGATTGGATGGATGGATAGATGGATAGATGGATAGATAGATAGATAGATGGATGGATGGATGGATGGATGGATGGATGGATGGATGGATGGATGGATGGATGGATGGATGGATGGATGGATGGATGGATGGATGGATGGATGGATGGATGGATGGATGGATGGATGGATGGATGGATGGATGGATGGATGGATGGATGGATGGATGGATGGATAGATAATAGATAGATAGATTAGATCAATAGATCAATAGATAATAGATAGATTAGTTAGATAGATAGATTGGATAGATTGGATGGATGGATGGATGGATAGATAATAGATAGATCGATAGATAGATAGATAGATAGATAGATAGATAGATAGATGGATAGATGATAGATATAGACAGATATTCTTTTAGGGTTACACTTGCTATTGAGAAGTTTTAAATGCTGATTATTCCTACAGACTAGTGATGGGCGAACAAATTCGGCAAACACGAATTTGCTAAGAATTTCCGTGTTTCGCTGCAAGCCAAACAGCACCGATTCACCCATCACTACTACAGACATAAGAAGTTGTGTGTGGAAATGTAGCAACTACATATTGCTCATAGCAAGTATCTATTCCACATACTGTAGCATGGGTTATGGCATAGCAATATGGATCTACAGTATTTTACATAGCAGGTATCTATTGGACATTGCAGGAATAATTGTAATTTTGCTTATGGACAAAAGTACTGAAAAAATATCAGAACAAATCCAAGTTGTTAGTTGTATAAAGTACAGCTAGATACATATTTTGCATCCTAACGTGTCAGACATACCTTCCAGATAAAGCTGTGCTGAGGAGGACATGTAGCAATTGAATTCTTATACAAGCCCTTGGGTTATAGTTTACTAACTACTGATCATTTATGACAAGTTTTTCCTGCCCAATTTATGGCAGAGCTTTTCCCATCAAAGCAGAGTCTAGGGGAAGGCTTAGTTATTATAAACATAAATGTAACAAGATCTGGCCATTATAGGGCTATTAAGGATTATGGGAAAGGAACAGATAAGAATTATTATTTCAAGTAATCCTGCGTAAGTGGGAAATGCAAGTGTTCACATAATAATGTGAGTGCTAAATAAGAATTTAAATTGCATGTGAAATATTTAGAATAAATATAGGACAGGTATAGGATCCATTATCTGGAAACCTGTTATCCAGAAAGCTCCGAATTACTGAAAGGCTGTCTCTCATAGACTCCATTTTATCCAAATAATCTGGATTTTTAAAAAACAGTACCTTTTCATTCCTCCCTACTGTCCCGTTTTTCACGGGACAGTCCAGATTCTGACAGCTCAACCCGCAGTCCCGGGTTTGTTACTTTCTCTTTGGGGCAGAGACACACGGGCAGATTAAGGGAAATTAGTTGCCCGGCGACAAATCTCCTCTTCTTTGGGGCAACTAATCTCCCCAAACTGCCTTCCCACCGGCTAGAATAAAAATCGCCGGCGGAATGGCACTCAGAGCGCTTTGTTTTCCGAAGTCGCCAAAATGTTTCATCGTGAGGCAACTTCAGATGACTTCGGAAAACGAACTGATCCGAGTGTCACCCTGCCGTCGATTTTCATTCTAGCCAGCTGGAAGGCAGTTTGGGGAGATTAGTCTCCCCGAAGAAGAGGAGATTTGTTGCCGGGGGACTAATCTCCCAGAATCTGCTCGTGCCCATAATCTCCTGCACTGAACAGCCAGAAAAAGATGCAAGATTTCTAACTTAATTGAGAGCCCAGAATAGATACTTAGATACTTTTGTAACAATCTAAGATAAGCAGGTCTCTTGGAAGAACTTCGAACTCTGAGGCCAGAATCTGAACAGAGGGGTGAGTAAAAAATGAAGGGCATTTGCATGGGGGGGGGCAGGTAGGCTGAGGGGAGGAGGGTGGGAGGGAGGGTTTTTTTCACCTTCATTATCAAAAATGTAATAACACATAAACCACAGAAATGTATTCAAGCTTTCATAACCTGCCAAATTTTGTAAAATGGACATGGTAATTAGGAGGTGTGGCAACAAAATAGACATTGTCCAAAAAAATTTGCACCAAATCTTTTTGTCCCTCTTTCTATTTCCAAAATGTTGAGAGGTATGCCTTATACTGGATCCCAATTTCCATATAATGAATCCTTATTGGAAACAAGCCTATTGGGTTTATTTAAAAAAAAACAGCCTATTGGGTTTATTAATGTTTACATGATTTTCTAGTAGACTTAAGGTATAAAGGTCCTAATTATTGTAAGATCCGTTATCCGGACAATTCCAGGATAATAGGTCCCATACCCGTAGTGTGAATGTTTTTTCCTAGTATGGAGAAAAATAAATAAAAATAAACCAGCAGGAATACGGCGACATCCTGGGAGAAGTGAAGAGCCGATCAGTTATTATACATATTCGCTATCTACACTATTCATGCAAACTCATTGGCAGCTAAAGGGTTAAACCGGTATTCTGCCCCAAATGTTCCCTAGCTTCATATTCAGCATGAATATTCCCAATAGTGCCCTCCACAGCAACGCTCTGAAAGCACCAGTCCGAGCACTTTTTGTGACCTTTGCAGTCTCTTTCTTATTGGCCCTCTAACAAGCCCCCCATTCCTCTAAACTGTGTCCCCCCCAAGGAGGGCCAAACCCCCACTGTCTGGGAACAAGTCATTTATGGAGGCTGCTGTTTTGCAAGTCATTCTACTTTTGTAATTGTAAAGTAATTCCGCTAGATGAGGTGTTTCAAAACACAATGTCAGGCTCGTGGAATGTCTCCAAACATTCTATTTATGCAACGCTGTAAAAATAATCGGTTACTAACAATACCTGTAGATCTCTTTACATAGGACTAAGAATACCCTTTGCTACAAGTGTTAACCTTGCTGAAGTCAGTCTAAATCTGAAATTTCAAATATGTAAAACCAGGGCTTTGACTCTGAACGCACCAGCGACCTCCAACTATGGCTGTGTCAGATGCTGTAAATGTTGTTGTGCCAGGAGAAATAAATGGCCGGCGGATGGATTAAATGGCCTTTTCTAGCACTTAGCAAACTCTTGGCCGACAACTTGAAATTCATTCTCATTAGTATTTTCAAAAGCACCAAATTGGCCATCCGTGTAAACACTTAAAGGATGTTTTATAAAGCTACTCCAAACAGTTTATTCTTCGTGCCCTTAAAACCTGCCCACAGCCACACTTAAATGGTACAGTCCAAACAATCAGCGCTGCAGTGTCACAACAGAAGTCTACCCTATAGGATCTAGGAGAAGCACACATGGCCGGGCTTGGGAAAATATTAATAGAACGCGAGAGTGTTACCACCGCTTAAACAGTTTTTCTGTTCTTCACAGATTAGAACAGACTTTGGAGCAGATTCACGAAAGGGTGAAGTGGCCGACGCTACAGAAAATTCACCAGAAATCCCATCCGCTGGGACATTGTCAATTCACTAACAGGCGTAGAGGACAATTCGCTATCAAACTATTGTCGCTAGCAGTCGACTTTTCGGTCTGGTCGTTACTCCGCAAATTCACTAAGATGCGAATTTTATTGAACGTTACTTCTTTCGCCAGAGTTTACTTTGCCACCTCTGACCAGGCGAACTGAAAAAACTAAATCTAAATCTTCCTCAATCTTATGTCAGTGACATCATATCCTGTATGCTGGAAATGCAGTTAAGTTGTAAAAAAAACGCTGGCGACTTTTCTTTTTTTAAAAAGATTTATGTGTGAACAATTTTTTAAAACTGAATTGAAGGGCATGCCACATTTGTTTAAGGGTGGTCTCATGTCTAGGGCATTAGAGGATCTCTTTAGTTTTTATTATGGCTCATTGGACGTGTTTGAAGTGGCCACTTCAAGTATTTCCACCAACATTACTATTAAAGACGTCCATATGGCTTTTCGGTACCCGCCATATTCAAATTAACCTAAGCACAGTGCTAGCGTAGTTTCGCCAGGCAGAAATGAAAGCTAGCAAAAATTTGCTATAAAATGCTCGCCCAGCCAAGGTAACGCTAGCGAAAATTCGCCAGCGTACGGCTACTTTGCTTATTAGTGAATTAGTGTAGTGGTAACGAATTTGAGCCTTGTGAAGTGGCACAGAGGGTGGTGAAGAAGTCACTGGCGAAAATTCGTCCTTTAGTGAATTTGCCCCAATGGTTTTTTTTCTGATAGTCAGATATAATATAGACAAATACAATGTCTTAAATATATTGATAATGGGTTGAATGTAGAGGACTCTTGTATTCAGCGCCGCTTCTGCCATGAGGCAAGGTGGAACTCTTGCCTCAGGCGGCAGCGAGTGGCCAGTTACAAGGGGTGGCAAAAAGCCGCCTCTTGTAACTTTAAGAGCCGAACTTCCGGGTTTTAACCCGGAAATTCGGCTCCGCTAGTGCAAAGAGCGCTATTGCGCTCAATGCACTAGCGATACTGCCCCCTGAAACCCGATCCAACGCTAATTTTTAAGCGCGGAGCGGGAGAGGAGGGGGGCGGCATCTGGGCTGCTGCCTCAGGCGGCAGCAGCCCCAGAATCGGCGCTGCTTGTATTTGTCTATATGTATTTTGTGGTCACAGCCTCATTGCACCCCCGCCTAATGGTTTTAAAAATTAGTGATGAGCACAACTTTCCCTGACCTCCTGGCAGACAACATTGGATGTGGAGCTCTTGTATAGCCTCACTTACTGCCCCTAGACATAGGTATCAGAACTCGGGGGTAGGCATGTCCCCCAAAAAAATGTTTACCAGTGGTTCCAACTTTTACAGCAGTTAAAATTGTTCACTGCACCAGAAAATACATTCTCTCCACCCCCAGGAAGTGGAATTAGCTTCTGCGGCCCCTGCCCTTGGTAATTCTGCCACTGTATCTTTATTTCTAATGAAATTCTATCTTATGGTTTTGCTTATTTTTGGTGGTCTGTTTGACAGAAGAGTGAAGAAACATATAAATCTGCAAATAGAATAAATTAGCTTCGCAGTAGGTATCAGATTTGTCCTTGCACAGGGCACAGTCAATGCACATTTCCAGAATTTGGCCTGTCTGTTATTCTTTATGGAACTTAAAACTCCTTAGGAAGTAAGGCTTGTATTCTTGGGCTTCAATTTGACATCGGTCCCTGGGATGACACTACTAAAATATGGAAAACATCTCAGTATCCCTTTGGGTCCAGGGTTACACTTCCTGGAGAAGACTTGCCTTGGGTCTAGAAACAGTCTAGCCAAAGAAAGTTCTTCCTAGAATCTAAATGACTCAAATCAAATCTCTCTAAATGAAATAATGTTGCTGCCCATGGCAAATGAGTGGAGGCAGAGCCTCATGAAAAGATGTAACTCGAAAACGGTTGCTTTAGGTAGAAAACAAAAGTCCCTTCCAATGGGATTGCTATTGCCAGAAGTATATGAGTTAAAGTGCACAGAAAGCAGTGATAGCCAATTCTCTGTATATATGCAACAAGTGCTAATAAGGTATCTTTCCCTTTAAACCTATGTATTATATAGGGTTACAATGTGCTAGTAGACAATACTGTTGCCCATGTACTTTGTCATATTATTGAGAACCATTAGTCTCAGTTTCAGAAACAGACTTTATCTGATCACTGCATCCAAGAACTAAGAGCCAGTCACATCCATTTAGGAAATACATCCACTGGGAAAACAACATTGCAGCATTCAACCACTTGAACATTTAGATCATGTTCTGTTATTTTGAAGTAGGCACTGATGTTGTGGCCTTATCCCCTTATAGGTGTGAATTTTACGAGGTGCCTGTAAATGTGAAGGGAGAGAAATGGCTACGCTGGTGTTGACAGGCTCTATGTGATATACGGCGTGTGACTCCTGAAAGCACATGTCTATCTCTGGTGAGTTAACACATTTTGGCATCAGCTTGTACCATTTATTATCACCTTTCTATTATTTTTGTGTCAAATACCGAAATATTAGATTGTTACACATCTACACAGCAAATTATATTTATTTATATGCCAAAGATCCAGGCTTGAAAGCGATACAAGTCCCTGGGGCAGTGGTTCCCAAACTCTAGGGGGTCACTAAGGGCCAGATTTATTAAGGGTCGAACTTTGAAGTAATGGGAGTTTTTTTGAACTCCCATAACTTCGAAATTCGATTAAAAAAAAGTCCGGGTGAATAGACCGTTTTCGAATTCGAATTGTATGAATCAAACTAACATCGTATTCGATCGAATTCGATTCAACGTTTTTTCTAAAAAAAACTTAGATTTTTCTAAGTCCACCAATTGACTCCAAATAGGTTCTAGGAGGTCCCACATAGGCTAAAACAGCAATTTGGCAGGTTTTCGATGGTGAATGGTCGAAGTTGAATTTTTAAAGAGACAGTACATGATAAATTTTGATATTCAAATTCTTTTCAAATTAAAATCGAATTTTAACTATTCCCTACTCGAAGTACACAAAAAATAGCTTGAGATTTAATTTTTTTAATTTGAATTTTCGCTTTGACCCTTGATAAATCTGCCCCTTAGGGTAATAGGTCAATCAGTCATACAGTGTAATGCTGCAGGTGTGTACGGTTTTCTTTAAAAATCCACAATCGTCTTGTTTATGTAAGTACGCTAGGCCTTGCATACCTACATAAACAAGCTGACCATGGAACCATCTTACGAATGAAGCAAATAAGTCAAAATGAGCTAGTTAAAGGAACAGTAACACCAAAAACTGAAAGTGTAATGGAATTATAATGTGTTGTTGTGCTGTGCTTGTACAACTAGTGTATTTGCTTCAGAAACTCTACTATAGTTATAGTGTAATATATAAACAAGCTGCTGTGTAGCCATGGGGGCAGCTATTCAAAGCTAAAAAATTAGAAAAGGCACAGGATACCCAGCAGATAACAGATAATCTGTATAGTATACAATGAGATTCTTCATAACTTATTGATTATCTACTGTCCCTCCTTGAATGGCTGCTCCCATGGCTACACAGCAGCTTGTTTATATAAAGTATAGTTGCATTTCTTTAATGGAGAAGGAAAGCCAAAACTAAGTAAGCCTTACCAGAAAGGTCCACCTAAATATACCAGTAAACCCTCAAAGTAATGTTGCTCTGAGTCCTCTGTCAAAAGAAACACCACATTTCTTTCCTTCTATTGTGTACTCATGGGCTTCTGTATCAGACTTCCTTCTTTCAGCATAAAGCTCCAGGCCTAGGGCTTGAGCATGCTCAGTTTGCTCCTCTTCCCCCCTCTTCCCTTCTCTGCTGTAATCTGAGCCCAGAACTATAAGTGAGCAGGGAGAGACTCAGGCAGGAAGTGATGTCACACCAAGCTAATATGGCAGCTGTTCTCCTAAACAAACAGAGAGATTCTAAAGCTTTTTACTCAGGTACAGTAAAACATTCTACAGAATAAATATAGCATTCTAGCTTGCACTTTTGCAGCTAATCTTTTGGCAATAAATTGCCTCTGTAGCTTAATTTCTCCTTTAAGCCACTGGTGTTATTCAGGGGTGTAACTACAGAGAAAGCAGACCCTGTGGCTTCAGGGGGGCCCAGAAGGTACAGGGGCCCCACAAGACCCTATATATATATATATATATATATATATATATATATATATATATATATATATATATATATATATATATATATATATATATATATATATATATATATATTCATATACCATCTCAAGTAAACAAGTCAATCTCTAAACATGTTGGGGGCCTGGGGGCCCATATATAGTTACACCACTGGTGTTACTGTTCCTTTTAAAGGCTGGGACTTTTTGCCTATGAATTTAAAGGTTCACCATAACACATTCTGTAACCTATGCCTAAAAACAATTAAGGTAATTTATTATATAAAAAAGTGCAAGGGCACTAAGGGGTAGAATGCAGGCAGCACTTTATTCAATGGGCCTATGTGCTGTGAGACCATTAAGACCACAGTAGTCCAAGATCATGGAAACATTTCTGCATCTTTTTTAGAATCCAGAAAACTGGGTATTTTCAGTAACAGAAGAGTTCCTAACAGTATTCAGAAGTCCATAAGATAGGTTTAGTGATTTTAGCATACAGTAGCTATCTATCAAAAGTGCGGCTTGTGAAAAAATCTTGGTATGAAGGGCTAGCATTTTGTTTACAGATGAGTAAGATATTTTGTTCTCCGCACCTGCTTTATTGAAATAAACAGTATGTTATAAAGATAGTTGGAATGTATAAAACTGCATGTGAAATATTAAATAAAATTCCTGAAAACATAAACTCAGCATAATTCACAAGGGCAGACACGTCTCATCTGGCCTGTAGTCAGACACTGTATTGATGTAAACCGCTCTTCGTGCTACAAATAAACCCTTTACACCTACTTCAGCTTCCTGTGAAGCATCAACAGAATGGATAATACATTAATGTGTGGGCTGAACAGACAAATTGCATAAACCTGAGGCATAAACATTTCATGAAGAATAAACGATCCTATCCTTTATGAAATCCTTTCCCACATTAACCAAACTGCAACTAACTAACTCTAACCCTAAATAATAATGTCCTAATGCATAGTACTGCAAATCCTTGCAATATGGTGCCAACTACAACCAGCGATGGGCGAATTTGTCCCATTTTGCTTCGCCGTAAAATTTGGAGAATGTGAATTTTGACACCTGAGTCAATTTTGACTCCTGCGTCAATTCTGAGGATCGCGTCAATTTTGACGCCAGCGTTAAAGTCAGTGGGTGTCTGAATAATGTTGATGGGCAACGAAACATAGAAATTTGCCGCAAATTCGCGCCTGGCCATCACTAACTACAACCTTTTGTTCTGTAGAAAACGAAAAGCACCAAGGATATATATATATATATATATATATATATATATATATATATATATATATATATATATATATCATCGCTGTTGACATTCAGTGCAGGGTCAAAATTAAAGTGTTTTAATGGATAGGTGCAAGTATGTGACTTATTCTGTAGTTTGTAAATCAATGTTTATACAACTTTCAGACTCTATAGACCACCTACAGCCCGCTGGATTGGCAGGCATATACTGTAGCATAAAAGTTATGACATGTATATGATATATACTGCAACTAATGTCCCGACATAAATAAATTGCTACATCACAAATATCTCTAAAGGCATTATTTTCCTAAGTAAACCCTTTCCCACGTGTTAAACACTACAGTGCTTTAATAAAAACAGGAGAAAGTGAAACAGTTCGCTGGACCTGACAGTAACCCATTAACTATAATACCTACATTTTTTAAATGGGGCCACAATTTCAACCTGGATCTTTTATTATCGATATACTAAAACATGTTTTGGGATTAGTCTTTGCATATGAAACAATTTGTTGCTCACTTTCTTGATTGCTGCTTTACAACACCTGGGGCAGATTTATCAAGGGTCGAATTTCGAATTTGAAAAACTTCACAATTCGAATTCAAAAAGACCAACTGAAACTGAATCAAAGTTTTTTTTTGGCTGAATAGGTCCATTTTTGTTTTTGATCGAAGTCGATTAGAGGTTTTTCCAAAGTCCACCAATTGACTCTAAATGGGTTTTAGGATGTTAGAATTTGAAAAACTTCACAATTCGAATTCAAAAAGACCAACTGAAACTGAATCAAAGTTTTTTTTGGCTGAATAGGTCCATTTTAGTTTTCGATTGAATTTGAGTCGTACGAATCGTAGTAACAACACATTCGATCGAATTTGATTAGACGTTTTTCCAAAGTCCACCAATTGACCCCATAGGCTAAAACAGCAATTCGGCAGGTTTTATATGTCGAATGGGCGAAGTTACATGAAAAATTTTGATATTCAAATTTTCAATTTTTTTTTCAAATTCTATTCGAATTTGGACTATTCCCTAGTCGAAGTACACAAAAATTAGCTTGAAATTCTAAAATTTTTTAATTACAATTTTCACTTCGACCTTTCATAAATCTGCCCGTCTTAAAAGAAGCATCTATCCCCCATGACTGGTACATTTTAAATGCTTTCCCTCAATCCTATTCACTTCTTTAAGGCACCTAGGGTGCCACTTAATACTTTCTTAAAGGGACAACATTTAGAACAGTAATGGTTTCATCTTATTGTAATCATATTAATTAATAAGACAATAAGTAAAAAATGTATTAATTGCTGAAAATTCTTTTTTTTTTTTGACAATGAATTTTTAATGTTAGCTACTTTTGTGGAGACGGTGCTCTTTCCATATTATCGCATATAAAAATCCCAGTACCTTCCATCCAGACAACAGGTAACCAAGAACCCTGGGAGCATTCATTAAAACTAGGAAGGCCACATAGTTGATACATTTTGGTATAACTTAAACAGAAATGTTATTGTAATATTCATTTTATTTCAGTTACAAAATAAATAATGCATTTGATACATACATTCATCTTCCCAACTCTTCTAGCCAAATTAGCTGTGATAAAAATCTGTGCAACTCTGGGTATAATTTATGAGGCTTTTAGCATGCTGCAGTTCATTAAACAGTGACTAACATGAATGTTTTTCATATAAAACGTTCTGCGTGTACTCTGGAAATGTCAATTGTCTCTTGACACAGACGGAAAGGAAAAGGTCTCATTGAACAGGGGCCAGATTCTAACAAATGTTGTTTAATTTAATACATGACATCCTGCAAAATATTTCTCCACAAAGCAATTTAAACATGAATATATGACTTCTCCAAGCGGGACCAAGTATCTAACATTTGTTTCCGTGACACTGGGTCAAGTCCTGTGTTTGCTTTTGTAATTGTGGCTGAACTTAATAACAACAAGTAAAAAGCACAAGACGCACATTTCGTTTTAAAGAGAAATGTCCCAAAACTCTTCATCAGGTTAATTTACATATTAAGAGTAATCTGCCCAGCCACAATTAAGACATTTTTTTAATCTGCAAAATCACAGTATAATACAACAACTCTATTGGCCAGTACTTTCATGGACGCCTAAAGATTTATACTCTTTTTCAGAGAAGATGCTACAGCTTTGGGATAGTAGGTATTGTAGTATAGATTTATCTATTTCAAGACCAGACATCCCCCAGATGTTACTAAAGTACAACGCCCAACATTTCCAGACAGCTGAAGGTTGGTGTACAGAGAGCTGCAATTGTGTAATTGCTGGTGGGTGTCATCTGGTGTACTGACTATTGATGGGCGAATTTCTCCCGTGTCACCGAAAAAATTTCCCGCAAAATTACCGAAATGGCGAAAAATTCACGAAGAAATCATGAAAATCGGAAAGTTTCACAGAAAAATCTGAAATTTTCGCGGAAAAATAGTGAAAATCGGAAATTGATGGAAAAGTCGCTTGCGTCAATATTGATGCTGGCGTTAAAGCCAATGGGCATCCGATTAGTGTTGACGTGGTTTTGACGCGAGTGACTTTTCGGACGCACGTCCATAATTTTTTTTATTTCACCGGCAAATTTTCATGGGAGATTCGTCCATGGCAAAACGCAGAAGTTTACTGCAAATTCGTGCCAGGCAAATTTATTCGCCCATCACTAGTACTGACCCTTATGTTCACCTCAGTGGAACCTTGCTCTAATAGCTACAATACTTTACTCTTACTCATAGAGTCAGCTGTCAGGAAAATCACACTAGCTAGTCTTATCTTCTGGTTCTTTTTAAACGAACGAGGTCTCCCTAGTCTTTATTTCCCAGCACCAACTACCATCCTCTATTGAGTGATGTCCTAAATCAAATTATATGGATGTTCCCTCATCTTTATAGCCTAAGGCAGTGCTGTCCAACTTCTATGGTATAAATATAAAAGGTTGAGGTACGAAACCACAACCATGTTATCACCAGAACTTGTAAGACCATATCCACATTAAATTTTACTATAATAAGACATACCCTTTTAGCCATATACACTCTCCACCCCTGTGAAAAGCTCAGCAACACTCAGCATGTAAATAAACACCTTAGGAACCCCATAATAATTATTTCCAAATGCTAAAAAAAGCTGAGAGCAAATTCCCACCAGGCTTATGACAAACCAGCCAGGCTTTGATATGGGAGGCCACATGATGGGGGCCCACAAGTCGCCAGTTGGACAGTACTGGCCTAGGGGATCCCACCTGACAACCTTGGACAATAGTAAATCTCAACCCCCTACAGGGATTTCCTAACCTAAACCTGAAAGGAGATCGTCCATAAAGGGGTGGGGAAACTCCCTGCTCCCCTTTATATATATATCATCATACATTTCTGTATATTTAAGATAAAATAAACTGAATATAAATGTATAAATTGTGTTTATGTTCCCTTCATTTATTGAAATGAACCATAAATCTTACATTACCTGAAGCTGTATTGTGGTAGGTAGGAGTATAAACAATGTCATGGCACACACAAAAAAAAACCCCTGAAATCCATGTGCGTGAACCAATTTGCGTAATCAGTGAGTTTTTTGGAATGGCTTTAATACTGAAAAAAAAATTATGCTAACAAAGCCTAACATATGGTTATTATGCTTAATGGATTTCACTAACGTTACTGAAATAAAATAAATACTTTCAGATGTTCCCTAAACTCTTATAAATCTGAAACCACAGGCACAGACTATGGAACTACAGGATAACTTTGGGTTATTCTGCTAAAGGGTAAGAACCGACTGAGGATCCTTCCCAGCCCTTGATGAAATGTCAAAAAAGAAGGTTTCTGCCAGGTACCACCTTGCTTAAGTTTCTACCAGGAACCACCTTGCTGAATCTTCTACCAGGAACCACTGTACTCAGGGTTCTACCAGAAACCACCTTTCTTCAGCTTATACCAGGAACAACCTTGCTCAGGGTTCTACCAGAAACCACCTTTCTTCTGCTTATACCAGGAACAACCTTGCTCAGGGTTCTACCAGGAACCACCTTGCTTAAGCTTCTACCAGGAACCACCTTGCTTAAACTTCTACCAGGAACCACCTTGCTCAAGGTTCTACCAGAAACCACCTTTATTTAGCTTATACCAGGAACCACCTTGTTCAGGGTTCTACGAGGAACCACCTTGCTTAAGCTTTTACCAGGAACCGCCTTGCTCAGGGTTCTACCAGGAACCACCTTGCTTAAGCTTCTACCAGGAACCACTTTGCTCAGGGTTCTACCAGGAAGCACCTTGCTCAAGGTTCTACCAGGAACCACCTTGCTCAAGCTTCTACCAGGAATCACCTTGCTCGGGGTTCTACCAGAACCACCTTGCTTAAGCTTCTACCAGGAACCACCTTGCTCAGGGTTCTACCAGGAACCATCTTGCTCAAGCTTCTACCAGGAACCACCATGCTTAAGCTTCTACCAGGAACCACCTTGCTCATGGTTCTACCGGGAACCACCTTGCTCTGGGTTCTACCAGGAACCACCTTGCTTAAGCTTCTACCAGGAACCACCTTGCTCAGGGTTCTACCAGGAACCACCTTGCTCAAGCTTCTACCAGGAACCACCTTGCTTAAGCTTCTACCAGGAACCACCTTGCTCAGGGTTCTACCAGAAACCACCTTGCTCAGGGTTCTACCAGGAACCACCTTGCTCAGGGTTCTACCAGGAACCACCTTGCTCAGGGTTCTACCAGGAACCACCTTGCTTAAGCTTCTACCAGGAACCACCTTGCTCAGGGTTCTACCAGGAACCACCTTGCTCAGGGTTCTACCAGGAACCACCTTGCTCAAGCTTCTACCAGGAACCACCTTGCTCAAGCTTCTACCAGGAACCACCTTGCTTAAGCTTCTACCAGGAACCACCTTGCTTAGGGTTCTACCAGGAACCACCTTGCTCAGGGTTCTACCAGGAACCACCTTGCTCAGGGTTCTACCAGGAACCACCTTGCTTAAGCTTCTACCGGGAACCATCTTGCTCAAGCTGCCAATGTAATCCCTGTGGTGAATTACACTGACGCTTTACAAAAACCTAATGGCCTAGCGATGTTGTGCGAACCCACAAGCATGATCACTAAGAAAAGTCAGCAGCCTTCAGTGCTAATCTCTCGTTTTCACAGATTCACACCATTAAGTGCAGTTGCCCAGAGAAACCAATATGCACTAGTGCAATGCATAACCTGAAAATTAGCCCCTCAGACCGAAAGGCTGAGTCATTTAAAATCAATAATGTCTTCTATAAAAGGGGAAAAAAAAGACTATACAGGTATGGGATCTGCTACCTGGAAACCCATTATCCAGAAAGTTACAGAAAGGCCATCACCCTTAGACTCCATTTTAATTAAATAATTTTACATTTTAAAACATTTTCTTGTTAGCTGTATTAATAAAACAGTTCCTTGTACTTGATTCCAACTAAGACATAATTAATCCTTATTGGAAGCAAAACCAGCCTATTGGCTTTATTTAATGTTTACATGATTTTCTAGTAGACTTAATGTATGAAGATCCAAATTACGGAAGATCTGTTATTTGGAAAACCCCAGGTCTTCTCTGTTTTATTATCACAGAGAAAAAGGAAATCGTTTTTAAAAAATCTGGATAAAATGGAGGATATGGGAGATGCCCTTAATTTGGAGTTTTCTGGTTAACAGGTTTCCGGATAAAAGTCTCCCAGCTTGCTCCACCTACACACACACCTGACTTGCACCTAATGAATTGAACGCCAGAACTTAGAAAAATGTTCAACTATTTTTTGAGGACGTCCTATCTATTCTATTGCACTTCGCCTGGTCTGAGGTGGCGAAGGCAAGTCTGGCGCAAGAGGTAACGTTCAGTAAAATCCACATCTTAGTGAATTTGCGTAGTTACATCCATTCGCCAGAGTGCAAATTTGGCACGCGTTAGGGAACAAAGTACAGCTAGAGTCTATCTCCTTCGCTAGTGAAGTTACGCCGGCGACCATTAATAAATTGGCGAAGTTCCGGAATGATATCAAGCTGGCGAATTTTCGCCATCATTAGTCACTTCGCTTTTTAGTAAATTTGCCCCTATGTATTGGCTCTGCATTTTTTGTGAAAGTGCTGCTGCTGCACAGAATGGAGAAATAGTACGAGCGAACCAGTAACCAAGTTCCACTTATAAATAAAATATTTTATCAAATCCTCAAAACAAGCCTAAACGGTGTTATTTTACAAGCTCCTGACCCCTTTGACAAATTCAAAAATTTTAATTTCTTTGTATTTATTTTCTGCATAAGGAACAGTTTAATTCCAGGCTTCTAGGCTGCCATTAGGTGGCGTCTGGTTTTACAAATTGAACTAAAATAAGCCTTAAGAACAGGCACCAACATAAGGGAGCTTCATATCAGTCAGACGTGTCTCCAAATTCATATGTCTTCATAGGCATTACATTATAATTGCCAGAACTACAGAGAATTGTTAGTATGTGCAGGTGATTTGTAGCTCTCACTCCCAGAACTTGGAACCGTAACAATAGAGGTTGATAATGTCCTCACTAGTGATGGGCAAATAAATTTGATAGGTGGCGAATTTCCATGTTTTGCCGCCAACGAATAAATTCCCGGAACTGCAGTAAAAATTCCACGTTGAAAAATACACTGCGTTGAAAAAATTTGGGCGCTCATCAGAATAGTCGTGCGCATACCTCCCAACATTTTGGAAATAAAAAGAGGGACAAAAAAGTTTGTTTTTGATCACACGCATTTTTAAGGCCAAAACCCCCTAATTACCATATTAATTTTTCAAAATTTGGCAGGTTATGAAAGTTTGAACACATGTCTGTGGCTTTTTCAGTTATTACAGTTGATTTGCCCTTTAAGCTGTGAGTGTAACTTTTCCCTAAGGGACCTGTTATCTAGATTGTTACAATTACTTATTTGCTTATCTGAAATTGTTACAAAAGTTTCCAAGTGCACCTGGTGGCTGTTCTGGGCTCTCAGCCAGAAGTCAATTAAGTTAGAAACATTGTTTCTTTTTCTGACTGTTCAGTGCAGAGAAAAAAAAGGGACTTTCCAGTTCAAATGAGGGACTGCAGGTTGAGCTGTCAAAGAGGGAAGAGGGACTGTCCCTCTAAAAACGGGACAGTTGGGAGGTATGTGTGCATAAACATTGTCAAAATTATTCAGATGCCCATTGACTTTAATGCATTTGGCCAAAATAGGCGCGTGTATAACAATTTATATTATAATATAATAATGTTTACTATAATAACCTGTTATGTCTTGTATTTGTATTCCTTCAATCTGTAATCACTATATAATTAACCATAAAAATAAAGCAGCCCAGAGCAACAGACTGGATAGATTTAAATAATGCATGTGATTATAAAAGGGGGAAACATGGAACACCCAGTGCTGCTATTCACTGATATTTCAGCGTTTCATAAACTCTGTTCCACCCATGTAACTATAACAAGCAAAATGGTTTATATTTCTAGAGGGTTTGGACTTAATATTTATTCATTTCCGAACACAGCCTTTGTGAATCTGAATACTTCTAGTATCTTTATCGGGGGTAGAGAGGACAGAGATATGGTTCAGTCTGAAAGTTTTATTCTGGTTTTATGTGGGGCACCTGTTTTGTCTGCTTCCATTCATAAAAGACCAGTATTCAATGCAGCAAATACCAGTAATGCAGCTGCCCCTCATGTGCCCTGAAGGGTAGGACTGCACAAACGTTTTCTGTGTGATCCGATGCGCTGCGCAAAAACTCAGGCGTCAAGTTGAATGCGACAAAAGTAAGGTAAGATATACAAAGGTCGGATGGTGTTGCAGCGCTGATCCGACGCGACACGACTGTAAGATCAACGCTGCGACTTAATCCGACAATGCATTCACTCACCTTATTTCCGTTGCATCCGATTTGACGCCTGTGTTTTTGCGCAGCTCATCGGAACGCACAGAAAACACTCGTGTAGTCCTACCCTTAGTGGTGAAGGGGACCAGGGCGAGATTTCCAGTGCAGGGACCCCAAAGTATACAAAGGTATAATCATAATCCCTTGTCAATTTTTACTATAATAATTATAATCCCTTTTGTTTCTTAATTCTTAGTATTTTTATATACCTCTTGGAAATTGAAAGAGGGACAAAAAGATTTGCTGTGAAAACGTTTTGACCACGCCCATGTTTGTGGCCACACAGTAATTCACACATGTTCATTTTACAAAATTTCGCAGGTTATAAAAGTTTAAACACATTTCTGTGGGTTTTATGCGTTTGTTTTGCTAATGAAGGTGAATTGCCCTTTAAGCTAAAAGTCAGTTTCCCCAAGAGACCTGCTTATCTTAAATTGTTACAATTCTTTCTTTGCTTATCTTAAATTGTTACAAATGTATCGAAGTGCACCTGTTGAATGTTCTGGGCTCTGTGCCAAAAGCCAATTACGTTTTAGAAACTTTGGATCTTTTTCTGGCTGTTCAGTGCCGGAGATCAAAGAGAAAGTCGGGATATTTCAGTTATAATCAGGGAATGAGGGTTGAGCTGTAGAAATTCGGGACTGTCCCGCTAAAAATAGCCATGATGCTGCATGATCTCCAAGAATCCTGCAAGCGCACATTTCCCATTACTCCTGATACATAATCGCAAAGATTTCCACTCTCATCATATAGTTTCCATTCAGTGGTACTGTATAACTAGATGTAAATGGGCCCCACAGCAAATTACTTTTCAGGCCCCCTAGAGGTTGACTTGTTTTACCAATATTTATTGAAATTATATATAAATTAGGGAACCCTAAAACTCCTGGTCCCCCCAGCAGCCGCAGGGTCTGCTTCCTCTAGAGTTACGCTTCTGTTCCCATTATTCCTGAAGGCAAGTTTCATGTATCCTGCAGCAATGCTGCCTCATAATAAACAATACTCCTGCTGGCATATTGGTCTACAATTACCAGGAATCCTACAGGCAAGCATATTGGCAGGGAATTATGGTGACCCCATCCATAACATAAAAAATATGAGTCTGACTAGGGCTAAGTAAACGCGATGATATCGAAAAAATATCCCAAATGATAGTGAACAATCACTTTATGTTTTTTTTAAATCAATTTAAAATCAATGTTGAATTAGTCGAGTTACAAACCTCCCTCTAGAAGAAACTGTATTTTATTTATGGTAACATTTTCCTTTTTCTTTATTGTGTTGGATGTACAATGCACTGCAGGTGTCTCAGCAATAAAAACATCCGGCTATCCTTTTATCATGCGTTGGAGGGATTTATAACGGACAATTCATATAGAAAAAGCTATTTCTTTATATTCTCTGTATTTAATTCTCAAGCCATGACACTAACTTTTCTGAAAAAAAAAAGACATGGAAAATGTGATGCACTGCTGTGCTCCTTCTTTATATACAAATCGAATCCGACTCTTTAATTAAATAGTAAAAACGAGCCATTAACTCCCTGTATGTGTACATCATGTATATTAAAGTGAACGATGCATTCTAATCTAATGTGAGTCAATGAGCCATCACTGCAGGCGGCAACCTTTCACCCATCATTTCCTAAATTTCACATTTAGCTGCAATGTTTGTATTCAGATGGATGTTTGTGAGCTACACTGGATTTACTACGGAGCAGGTTATATTTCAGCTGAACTGTACAGTGTCATTGCTGGTAAATGAAAGAAAAATGGACAGTAAAGTTTCTCTTTAACACTGAACAAGATGAGCTCCACTCTAATTTGTTTTTATTTCGCCTGCATCGAGAGATTTTTTGGAGCACCTGCTCATCTTGTTCGCACTTTGTTTAATGCACCACCTCTGGCTATAGGTTGGGGGTTTAGCACCCAAACTCAGTGTGTGAGTGTATATTATTACAATATCCACGAGGTTATTTCTTACCCTAATTCGGGTATGGGTTTTATCAATATGCTCAGGACCTGGGGTTTTCTGGATAAGGGATTGTTTCTTAATTTGGAACGTTATACCTCTGCTACAAAGTTAAACGTTAAATAAATTGTTATTTATAACGTTATTTCCCGGCCGATAAGGATTCATTTATTAAATCTTCCTGCTAGATCAGTGCATTTGTATCCCATTCCTTGGATGGAGCAAGAGCTACAAAATACAGCTGCCCCATGTTATAGATTTAAATATACAGGTATAGGATCTGTAATCTGGAAACCCATTATCCAGAAATTACAGGAGCGTGGTCTCCTATAGATCCCATTTTAACTGGGATCAAGTACAATGTGTTGTTTTGTTGTTACAGAAAAACAGGAAACATATTTAAAAGTTTAAATTGTTTAATTAAAATGGAATCTATAGGAGACATAGACATAATATGTATTGTAACTATACTTTATATATATGTATATTGTATAATTATACTTATTTGTACTTATTATTGTAATGACCCCCTGTTCCTTCTACTAATTTATTGTTCTGCTGTACAGTGCTTTGCCCTCAAGGAGCGCCATACAAATAAAAATATACATACAAGACATTTGTAAAATGGCCTTATCTTTGACTGCACTTCAGAGTTCTGCACATTATATTCAAGGGGGTACTAATCACTAAAAAAACAATATTCTTAAAATATCACGGCTTTTCAAACATTTTTTCCTAAGCTAAAAGCCAGTAAATGTATAGTTAACACGAGTCAAACTCAAGTCACAGTATGCTATTCCTAGCTCCTTGTAGACTTCAGATTTAAAACCTTCTGTGTCCTCATTGTTCACCAGCTTCCCTTTCAGGAAACCAATAAAAGCATTTCTTGCACCGGCACATGTCATGACAATACCTGTGATTCTCCACATAGGAGGGAAGGAGTGGAAAGGTTATGCCTGGCCTTTTGGGTCGTAGCCAACGGAATCACTTTGTCTGGCTGTAGGCCTGTGGCCTGTGATTTCTCTGTCAAATCAATCAAGCCAGCTATAAAGATATAAGCGTCAAGCTAGTAACCATGTGGGAATGCTCTTGCGTGCAACTGCCAGATACAACAGAAAATAAATATAAAATTACTTTCTGGATTTATTTTCCAGGAAAAAATGCAAGAATTCTAGGGATTGTTACAGTTCTGCCTTGAGAAAAGAAACATCACCGACACTTTAGTAGAACAGCCCTCATCATAATTGTATCCTTCAGTGGCATTTAAGTTTCCATTAAACAAGAGGGAAACTGATTAGAAGAATATGTCTAAAATGCTCTGGATTATTTTTGGGAGTGTAAAAGTCAACAGTTATTTACGGACAAAAAACAGATTTTAAACCACAAGGTGCGGGTCTTTTTTCTCTCTTATCTGCTCATGTTGCAACTATTCCATTTGGCTTCGCTTTCATGGGAATTGTGGACACAAGCTTCGCACAACGAGATGCTGCTGTTCCTGCAAACACATATAAATCTCCAAAACTCCGGAGCTCTTTCGAGTCAGAAGAAATGGAACCAGAAACCGCAACTATCTTACAGATGCATATGATGAATAAATCCTGCCAACGGATGTAAGCAAAAGCAGAAAAGTCCTGTACATTTCAGAATGGTGTCAAAGTTATGAAGCAGGGTGTTTCTGAATGTGTCAACGCTCCCCCCCCCGACCAACATCCTTTACAATTGTATGATTTAAGGAAAGATAATAGTTGTTCTTAAAGGAGAAGGAAAGCTACGGAGGCATTTTATTGCCAATAGATTAGCTGCTATAGTGCAAGCTAAAATGCTATATTTATTCTGTAGAATGTTTTACCATACCTGAGTAAAAAGCTCTAGAAACTCTCTGTTTGTTTAGGATAGGAGCTGCAGTATTAACATGGTGTGACATCACTTCCTGCCTGAGTCTCTCCCTGCTCTGGGCTCAGATTACAGTAGAGAAGGGAGAGGAGCAAACTGAGCATGCTCTTGCCCAGGGCAATGAGGTTTAAGATGAAAACAGGAAGTCTGATACAGAAGCCCATGAGTACATAATAGAAGGAAAGAAATGCTGTGTTTCTTTTAACAGGGGACTCAGAGCAGCACTACTTTGGGGGTTTACTGGTATATTTAGATGGACCTTTCTGATAAGGCTTATTTAGTTTTAACCTTTCCTTCTCCTTTAATGGAATGTAATACACCAGTGATGGAGCTTGCACTGAGGCCATTTATCTTTGAGCATTACAAAAGGAGAAAAGGAAACCGTTGATTACCTACTTTAGCCACTTAATTAAAGTAGAGGTCTGACCAAAGTTAGTATAACCAGATTAGAGCAATTTAAGGGCTCTTACACACAGGTGTTTTTTCCTGCGCTCCCCTGCATTGCGCTTTCTTCCGTTTAGCCACAGGGGAGCGCAGGAGTAGACGCACTCAATTATTGTCAAGGGGGCTGTACTCACACAGACACATGTATGTGCCGAACGCAGGTGAAATGCAACATGCTGCGTCCCACCTGCGTTTGGTGCTTACATGTGTGAGTACAGCCCCCTTCACAATAACTGAGTGTGTCTACTCCTGCGCTCCCCTGCGGCTGAACGGAAGAAAGAACAACGCAGGGGAGCGGAGGAAAAGCCACCAGTGTGTAAGAACCCTTAGCGAGAGAAAAGTACCCCGCTATAAAGTTATCACTTACAAATGGTCACCCAAGAGCCAATGTCTTTGCACTTCACAGACAAATAACCACAAGAGTTTGAGAATCCAATAAATTACCAGCTGTGCTACGGTGCAGATTATCCAACCTTAATGGTTAATAATCAACCTTAACTTAAAGGGATACTGTCATGGGAATTTTTTTTTTTTTCAAAATGAATCAGTTAATAGTGCTGCTCCAGCAGAATTCTGCACTGAAATCCATTTCTCAAAAGAGCAAACAGATTTTTTTATATTCAATTTTGAAATCTGACATGGGGCTAGACATATTGTCAATTTCCCAGCTGGCCCAAGTCATGTGACTTGTGCTCTGATAAACTTCAATCACTCTTTACTGGAGTGAAGTTGGAGTGATATCATCCCCCTCCCTTTTTCCCCCCAGCAGCCAAACAAAAGAACAATGGGAAGGTAACCAGATAACAGCTCCCTAACACAAGATAACAGCTGCCTGGTAGATCTAAGAACAACACTCAATAGTAAAAACCCATGACACATTCAGTTACACTGAGAAGGAAAAACAGCAGCCTGCCAGAAAGCATTTCTCTCCTAAAGTGCAGGCACAAGTCACATGACCAGAGGCAGCTGGGAAATTGACAAAACGTCTAGCCCCATGTCAGATTTCAAAATTGAATATAAAAAAATCTGTTTGCTCTTTTGAGAAATGGATTTCAGTGCAGAATTCTGCTGTAGTAGCACTATTAACTGATGTGTTTTGAAAAAAACATGTTTTCCAATGACAGGATCCCTTTAAATAGTTTCTAAAGTGCTTTCTAAAGTGCAGTGCAATAATTGCAATTAATGGATTTAATTTAATAGTAATACTAGTTAAAAAAATCAATACATTTCCTTAAGTAATTATTCAAAAGTAATTAATTCATTATTGTATATAGTACTTACATGAATTCATTAGAAATGCATCCGATGTTACTATTTATAAACCACAATTAATTTGGAAAGAGAATCCAACCACTATTTATTTGCATTGCACTTTTTATTAATTGACCTTTATTAAGTCATCTGATGAATTTCTAATGAATTCATATAAGTGCTATATACAATGATGAATGAATTACTTTTTAATAATTACTGAAGGAAATTGATTGATTTTTTAACTACTAATACTAATGACACAACCCCCACTATGAAAATGCTAGACACAACTTACACCTGATCGGCCTCAAAACACAAGCCAAATTGTGCATGTTTTATGCACTGGGCGCAGTTGTGGTGGCTGCAGCTTGGAGCTTGCATGCAATTATACTGGAATTTTGGGAAAACACTGCATCATGGGTATATTTAACTTGTCACAAGCCACCTTCTGTTCAGTGGCTGCACCAATTACTGGTATATGGTACTAATTATTAAACAAGAGGGTTTCGATTAACATTTTTGGTTAGCAGAATGAGGAAATATGTTGCAACAGGATAGTCATCAAAAATCTAGGTTGCACAATGTTGCTTAAATTCTCCAATAATATTGTATCACAACATGTTTTGAGAATAATAAAAAACGCACAACTCCTAACGCATTGGCTAACTTCACAAACTCTAATCTAGCCAGATGTTAGCAGCCCATCCCAGTGAGCTACCTGGTTAAAGACATCTAATGACCCGGGCCCTTCTTCAGTCACCCTCTCTCTCTGCAGTGAGCACATGTATGTTGTAAAGTGTAGTAACACAAGCATGTTGTAGTAAAGTGGCCGTTCACATTAGTCACAGCTAGTGCTCACAAACAGATGGTGCTGTAGCTACTAAAGCCTATAGGGAATTTTTGGATTGATCTCAATCAAGGAAAGCTAAATTACAGCTGCCTACTTTTAACTTCACAGATGAAGTGCAAACAAACACTGTACCTACATTTCCGTTTTTGGAAAAGTAAATGGAATATAATATCGACTTCCACATTCTTCTCTTCTCTGCTAGATACAGTAGGCAATATGAAGTGCCAAAAATAGCCAAAGTGCAAGCTTTACCCAAACAAAAGACACTTTTGCAATCTTCGCTTTATTATACTGTTATAGGTGTATTCTTTCATTCGTTCTTAATAGATCAGTTTACAGAGAAAAGTGTAGCCATGATTTTCATGCTTCAGAAGTCTGGTGCTGGTTCTCTTTCTGCATGGAGGTGTAGGATTCACGTGATTTAAGGCAAAGGCGTTAATTTCACAATTTGCCCTTTTGATGAAGTCACTTGTCTGCATTGTCCTGTTGATAATGTCACTTGTCTGCAGTGTCCTGTTGATGATGTCACTTGTCTGCATTGTCCTGTTGATGATGTCACTTATCTGCATTGTCCTGTTGATGATGTCACTTGTCTGCATTGTCCTGTTGATGAAGTCACTTGTCTGCATTGTCCTGTTGATGATGTCCCTTGTCTGCATTGTCCTGTTGATGAAGTCACTTGTCTGCATTGTCCTGTTGATGATGTCACTTATCTGCATTGTCCTGTCGATGATGTCACTTGTCTGCTTTGTCCTGTTGATGATGTCCCTTGTCTGCATTGTCCTGTTGATGATGTCACTTGTCTGCTTTGTCCTGTTGATGATGTCCCTTGTCTGCATTGTCCTGTTGATGATGTCACTTGTCTGCATTGTCCTGTGCATGATGTCACGTGTCTGCATTGTCCTGTTGATGATGTCACTTGTCTGCGTTACTTTGCTAATAATGTAAGTGACTTCAAAACCATTACACTTAATTAAGCATAAGCTGTATGCACATATATACACATATATATATATATAGTCTGGCCTTTTCACAATGTAAAGTCATTTGCCCCCCAAATTTTCTTTGAAGGCAAAAACTCAAGGATTAATGGCTTCTGTTGAGTTCTGCCTAACACGGAGAAAAAGTTTGACTACTGGGGCTATTAAATGTATTACGGCTTCTCAAACAGAAAGGGGATTTAGCTCCTTATACCAAGTGTAGCCATGATTTTCATGCTTCAGAAGTCTGGTGCTGGTTCTCTTTCTGCATGGAGGTGTAGGATTCACGTGATTTAAGGCAAAGGCATTAATTTCACAATTTGCCCTTTTGATGAAGTCACTTGTCTGCATTGTCCTGTTGATAATGTCACTTGTCTGCATTGTCCTGTTGATGATGTCACTTGTCTGCATTGTCCTGTTGATGATGTCACTTGTCTGCATTGTCCTGTTGATGATGTCACTTGTCTGCATTGTCCTGTTGATGAAGTCACTTGTCTGCATTGTCCTGTTGATGATGTCACTTGTCTGCATTGTCCTGTTGATGAAGTCACTTGTCTGCATTGTCCTGTTGATGATGTCACTTGTCTGCATTGTCCTGTCGATGATGTCACTTGTCTGCTTTGTCCTGTTGATGATGTCCCTTGTCTGCATTGTCCTGTTGATGATGTCACTTGTCTGCTTTGTCCTGTTGATGATGTCCCTTGTCTGCATTGTCCTGTTGATGATGTCACTTGTCTGCATTGTCCTGTGCATGATGTCACTTGTCTGCATTGTCCTGTTGATGATGTCACTTGTCTGCGTTACTTTGCTAATAATGTAAGTGACTTCAAAACCATTACACTTAATTAAGCATAAGCTGTATGCACATATATACACACATATATATATATATATATAGTCTGGCCTTTTCACAATGTAAAGTCATTTGCCCCCCAAATTTTCTTTGAAGGCAAAAACTCAAGGATTAATGGCTTCTGTTGAGTTCTGCCTAACACGGAGAAAAAGTTTGACTACTGGGGCTATTAAATGTAATACGGCTTCTCAAACAGAGAGCGGATTTAGCTCCTTATACCAAGAAATACACTGCGTTGCTTTACACATCTTACACAGTACTCATTAAACCAAACACATTGTAATTTTAGGCCTATTTGTTTAAGCTCTACTGCCGATGAGTAAAGATCAAATTTCGCAGAAATTTTAATGAAATTCACACTTTATAAAATTGCTAAATTGCTTTTATTTGAAACTCATTGTTTAGGTTCAGGCTTTGATAGTGCACTACAGTTAATCACGGTTTACAGAATAACAGAGATTTCGTATAAGTCTAACAAGGAGGAAGAACACACTATGTCCCATACAGTAGAAAATGTCTATTTGATCACATATCACAGTTCCGCATTTACATACACTCATCCTCTATTTATTAACTCGTTTTATACAACAAATACATTCCCCTATTTTGAGAACACGTTCAGCCCCATCTTAGCAACTGATTGCACTTAAAATATTGACGAGGACTTGAGAGTACTGATATAACGAACAAACATTTTTTTCAGTCCTAAACCATAATGTCTTATATAAAATACAGCAGGTCATAAAAGGGTTAAAGTATAGACATGGCGCTTTTTTGGCAGTCTTTCTACATTCCTCTCTTTGATGAAAGATGTGAAGGAAATACTATTGGGAGACTAGACTTATGTTTAGCCCTGAACTATGCTGCTCTTCGTGCAACCTTGTACTTACTACTTACTAGTCATACATGCTCCTTGTGAAACTTGTGGCAGCCGCCATGAATTACATACAAGTAAATGCAATATTGGTGCATCACATGCCAGTTGAGGGAGATGCACATTAGTGTCCATACAATTACACTCTCAATATTGCACTTTTGCCATTGCATTTTTCTTCCTAAATGAAGTCTTTAAAGGTGATCTTTTAACTTGAAAAATATAATGTATTATTAAAGGGGTGCTTCACCTTTACATTAACCTTTAGTATGTTATAGAATGACTAATTCTAAGCAGCTTTTTCGATTGGTCTTCATTATTTTCTATTGTGTTTTAATTATTTGCCTTCTTCTTCTGACTCTTTTCAGCTTTTAAATGGGGGTCACTGACCCCATCTACAAACAAACGCTCTGTAAGGCCACGAATGTATTGTTATTGTATATTCATATTCCAGTTTTTTTTATTCAATTCAGTGCATGGTTGCTAGGGGAATTTGGACCCTAACAACCAGACTGCTAAAATCGCAAACTGGGGAGCTGCTCAATAAAAAGCTAAATAACTCAAAAAACACAAATGCAAAACCAAATGCAAATTGTCTCAGAATATCACTTTCTACTTCATACTAACAGTTAACTCAAAGATGAACAACCCCTTTAATATCAATCTGGACAATTTAAAGGGGACCTGCCACCCTAAACAAACAATTCTAAATCCTATTTTATGATGTTAGGCAAACAAAATACATTTTACTTTCATTAGGGGGCAGATTTACATAGGGTCGAATATCAAGGGTTAATTAACCCTTGATATTCGACTGCTGAATGTAAATCCTTCACTTGCGAATATCGAAGTCGAAGGATTTACCGCAATTCCTACGATCAAACGATCGAAGGATAAAACATTCGATCGAACGATTCAAAGGATTATAATCCTTCGATCAGAAAATTGTTAGGAAGCCTATGGGGACCTTCCCCATAGGCTAACATTGGCCTCGGTAGGTTTTATTTGCGGAAGTAGGGGGTCAAAGTATTTTTTTAAAGAGACAGTACTTTGACTATCAAATGGTCGAATAGTCAAACGATTTTTAGTTCGAATCGTTTGAGTCAAAGTAGTCTATTCGAAGTTCGAAGTAGCCATATTCGAGCATTCGAAATTCAAAGTATTTTTTCTTCTATTCCTTCACTCGAGCTAAGTAAATGGGCCCCTATATGTGTTATTTAAATCTTGTGAATTCACAATCACAGCCAGAAGGCAGGTACCATTTTAAAAAACACTGTAAAAGTAACAAAGTAAAAGTAAATGCCTGCCCTGCCTTTATGCCTATATCATAGAGGTGGGGTAGGCGATAAATAATTGAAAGCTGAGATTTTTAAATGCATTTCTAACAGGTATGGGTTGTTTAATTTAAAAAAGAAAGACTTTGGGTTTGATGTTTAATTTGAAAAATAACTTTTATTATACAGGGCCCCTTTAAATGCCAGCAAACGACCATAACTCACTTTTTCAATAGCTACTACTCCTGTTGGGGTCCATGATGTGTTTTTAGCACAGAGAAAGTTGATGTGGTTTGTATATTTGTGAGTTGCCTGTACCCAGCTCCCACTGCATTGATTATCTACCTCTGTCTTCTACATGTTTAAAGGTATGGTCTTATTTCAATTATTGTCACAACGTGTACTGTCCTATTAGATCAGGGATCCCCAACCTTTTTTTACCCATGAGCCACATTCAAAAGTAAAAGAAGTTGGAGAGCAACATAGTTATGCAAAAAGTTTCTGGCGGTGCCAAATAAGGGCTGTGATTGGCTATTTTGTAGCCCCTATGTGGACTGGCAGCCTACAGGAGGCTCTGTTTGGCAGTACACTTGGTTTCCATGCAAATAAAAAAACAAAAATTCAAAAATGAGCTCCTGCGTTGAGGCCACAGGGAACAACATCAAATGAGCTGGTGAGCCACATAATTCCAACATTCCAAGCACACTCCATTCTGCTCAATCCATAGTTTTATAGATGTGAAATCATTTTTCACTTGCACATGGTACACAAATAAAAATACATAATGCATATAAGTATATAAAATCTATTCATGCTCCTTGCAGACCGTATTAAGCACTGCATTTTAGTTTAGCAATGAATAGTCTCAGGCTCTTTTGCATCATTTAATTACAACATTCAGTATTCTACATGGAATAGCACTCTGAGAAGATTCTGTTGATTGTTTGCTTGTGATTAACCTGACCTTGCTATAGGGGCAACAGGGAGTGTAACGTAAAAAAAGCTGTTGCTGCCCTCAGGCCTTATGAACTTGGAGCCAACACTTAATAAGCTGATTTTATTAAGAAACTCATTAAAAATGAAAATGCCTATTTTTCCCCCTGCAAGATTGGCAGATGCAGAAACCATTACACTAAGCTGTTTTGCTTATCATGCTAAGAAAGTAGGGAGCACTCATTTCGGGCCTGTGTTACCAGAGGAAAATGGCCATGCAATTAATTTATTAACCCATTAGGCACATTTGGACAGCTGTTTTGTGAACAGAGAAGTTAATTCACTTAAAATCCCCAATTAGTGTACTGTCATGGTATTGAAACAATTTATTGTATGACTGTCCTTGGCAAAGACTTTAGATAAGAGGGAGAATAGAAGCATTTGAGGTTCTTGCATTTCATCGCAGAAAATCTGTGCATAAACATCTTTATTACATAGACACACATGATTCTACTGATTGAAAGGAAACCATTGCAGCATCTCATGCAGTCATGGAAGCCATTTACCTTAGGCTCACGGTGTCCTGCAACCCCTCCTTTGCCTTGTTCCATTGTGCAGTGATGGATTCTGGCACTTGGAAATCTTCTACTTTCCATATAATCTGTGCTCCACTCACTAGTCCCAGAATCCATCACTTCCTGACGGGTTTGGATCCGGATTTCACATTTTGCAGTACCGTGTCCAGACCTTTTTTAGTGCTAAATCCTTCCTCTAGGAACAGCTATAACCAAAAACACGTTAAAATGTTGGTTTTAAAATGATGGTTTAATGAGCACGCCTAGTTGGTGCTATGAGAACGTCATCTATATATTTTGATTCATCCCAGATGAGAATTCTCAATTGATGCAAGTAAAACATTGCCACTAGTTTGGCCATAAAATGACTTATCGGAAACAACAAGGGTTTGCAGAAACATCATAAAATTGCAGTACCTAATGAACACTGACTGACCTAATGTTAAATCCTAGGAGGTTGACGTGTTTAAGGCCGATGTATATATATGACTTCATCTCGTCTCGCTGCTCTACTATAGAGAGACAACTGCAATATAGCTGAGACTTGAGATTTAAGCATACTAAAACATACCTCCCAACTGTCCGGCTTTCTGCAGGACAGTCCCGATTTTGACAGCTCACTCCACAATCCCAGATTTTTATTACCGTATATACTCGAGTATAAGCCGACCCGAGTATAAGCCGAGGTACCTAATTTTACCTACGAAAACTGGGAAAACTTATTGACTCTAGTATAAGCCTAGACACAACTACAGCCCTGTCTCCCAGCAGCGCATATTCTGCCAAAGCGACCCCCCCAGCGATCAACCGGACTTCTTTGCAAAGTTGATGGTGACAGAGAATTGCCAAACAGATTACTGTGTGCATTGTCCCACTGTCACACTACCATGTGCAGAGGGTGCTGTTTGATATTGCCATCACTGTTATTCTTTCATACAACCAACAGATGGCGCTGTGTGATATTGCAGTCACTGTTATTCTTTCATACAACCAACAGATGGCGCTGTGTGATATTGCAGTCACTGTTATTCTTTCATATAACCAACAGATGGCGCTGTGTGATATTGCAGTCACTGTTATTCTTTCATATAACCAACAGAGGGCATTGTGGGATATTGCAGTCTCTCCCCAAGTGTACTGTTGGTATAGGAATGATTAAAAGTGACTGCAATCTCAGCTACCCGACCCGAGTATAAGCCGAGGTAGATTTTTTCAGCACATTTTGGATGCTGAAAAACTCGGCTTATACTCGGGTATATACGGTAAAAAGACCAGCATTTCTCTTTGATCTCATGCACTGATGCCAGAAAAAAAAACGTAATTAAATAAGAGGCTTTTTGCAGAGAGCACAGAACACTCAGCACCTACCATTCGATTAATTGGAGAGAGAAAGGAAATTATTTTTTAGAAATTAGAATGATTCACTTAAAATTGAAGGAAAGGCTTGCAGCACTTGGGGTGCCAAATGTTAGGCACCCCCAAGTGATTGTAGTTACTTACCTGAAACCCCGGGCCAGTGCTCCTATCAACAGAAAACTTCCCGGGGTTCTTCCAACGAGCACCACGGAGCGATCCTCTTCCGTCTTCTTCTGTCTTCAATTTTCCCAGGGCAAACGCATGCGCAGTTTAAAGAAATAGCCGACTTTTTAGTTAAAGTTCGGCTTTTCGTTCTACTGTGCATTCACAGCCGCGCGAAGAAGGAGGAAGATGGAAGAAGATCACTCTGTGGTGCTCACTGGTAAACCCCGGGCCAAAATTCATGGTTCCTGAGAGTATAGAGATTTTGTTGTTATCCAGATACTAACAGGTATTCTCCGAATCATGCAATAAAACAGCAAATACATGCCATTTATAGATCCGCTATGTATCTAGCGTGCCTGATATTGAGCAGTAAATGCACCTGTTCACTATGAGCCATCCATCTCATTTTACACAACCACGACAGGTTCCAAAACAACTTGGATCCCTGACATGACACAATGTCCTACAATCTGTCTCTGTAAGCTATTATGTGTGAACAGTTAATGTATCCAACGATTTTGGAAGCCATGCAAAAATCTGATATTTCAATTACTGCTCACTCGGTGCAGACAACTTGGATTTATCATTTCGTAGGTTTTAACTCTAGTCCCACAGTCTGTTTTATTTCATAGAAGCGATCATGGGTTTCTTTGTGGAAAATAACCATTTCCCAGAGAATAACGCTGTGTGTGAAAGATTGGATGTTGTGTATGGAACAGAAACCATTTAAGTTTTCAATCACATTTTTGGGTGAAATATTCTTTTAGGCAAGTAAACAGACCTTGGGCTTTGGCCAGCTAAATCAGTTTGTTTCTCTGAGTCCAATTACTTGAACGCAGCTCAACTACACAGATATAAAGACATAATTCTGGTTTCAATGTCTTCACTTACAGTCCATTGGTTTTTTTTTAGGATATATATCATGTTTGTGATTTATAAGATCAGAGTGGGCATGCCTTTTCTTTTTCAGAAATTTCTATGAAGATCAAATAAAACAGTGTCAGGCAATCTCCGGAAAGCTTAGTGGTAAAGAGGAAGAAGCAACAGTTAGCCAAGTTGGGCACATACCAGATTGTTAATGTACTATGCAGTCAATAGCCCACTTTAGCTAAAGGCTCCCTTGTAGCATGAACCTGCTTTTCACCCAAGGGAGGAACCTCTAGGAATTTGATGCAGTATCTTAGAGCATGTGAATAATTTACAGCCATGTAAATGTGCCATTGAACTCCAGTCCTTCAAAGACCCTAGAAGACTAGAGTTTAAAGGCCCCCATACATGGGCCAACAGACCAAATCGGCAGCTTTTTGGCCCATGTGTGGGGCCATCCATCAGGCTTTCCTGATCGATATCTGGCCGACAGGTTAAAAAATCCCATCAGATCGTGGCTGCATCTGTCCGTGTATTTGGTCCCGTGATCCAGAGCCGGGCCAACCCGGGCAGGCGCCCTAGGCAACCTGGCCGGGCACGGCGCCGCCTTAGTGTGCGCTCAATCGCGCATGCACGAAACATTTGAAACAAATTACCAGCGCCAGTCAGGGAGACACAGGACCGGACATGGGGTAGGCGACAGAGCAGGTACGTGCCTGGCGCCCCCTCAGCTTTGCGCCCTAGGCACGTGTCTACTCTGCCTACCCCTAGTTCCGGCCCTGCCGCGATCCAACTGCCTGATTTGGATGCATTATGATTTGATCTTTGGGCCCTATGGCGCATGATCAGCCTGATATCTCCCACTTCAATGTGGGCATATCGGGGAGAGATCCGCTCGTTTGGCGACATCTCTATGTCTTTAGCCACCTTAAGGGTAATTTGCTTTTTGGTGGAGATATGTTCTGTCCTTAACTCCTGGCTACATATTTGCATCAAATAATCTAAAAAGGAAGACTTCTGGATAATTATCTTTTTAGTTTTCACTGAGAATCTTAATAACTGAGGGACCAGCAGACCCAAACACATTTTCCCTTATTGATTGTCTTCTTGGTGGTGGGTGCAGAGGTGCTTCAATGCATTGTGTAATGCTGGCCGTATACAGGTATGGGATCCGTTATCCGTAAACCCGTTATCCATAAAGCTCCGAATTACAAAAAGGTAGTCTCTCATAGATTCCATTATAATCAAATAATCCAACTTTTTAAAAATGATTTCCTTTTTCTCTGTAATAATAAAACAGTAACTTGTACTTGATCACAACTAAGATATAATTAATCCTTATTGGAAGTAAAACCAGCCTATCAGGTTTATTTAATGTTTCCATAATTTTCTAGTAGATATGAAGATCTAAATAATGGAAAGATATGGTATCTGGAAACCCCCAGGTCCCAGGCATTATGGATAACAGGTTCAATACCTGCATATGCTTTAAATGTTTAATCTGATTATACAGCATTCTTTATATATTCATCATGCAACTTATTCTTGTCTGTATTTTTGCATAGTACACCTTCTGTTTCTCATTAAAGCCGGGCGACATATTTAAATGGAGGCGTAGCCAAGGAAATGTATAGAAGGGATGGCCTGGATAGATAAAATTTTTTTAAATAAATGTTTTGATTTGACAGTGTTGGGCAGTATACTCAAATACAGTACTACATACTAATCCTTGCATGCATTTGGAATTATTAGAAAAAAATAACTAAAATCAGCGTTGGCTGCATTTTTTAGTCACTTTTTTTTGTAGAAAAATAAAAAAAAACCTCAGCCGCAGCCAGAGCCTACCTGCTCAAATCCGGCAGCGGAGCAGGGTTGTCCGCATCCAATTCTCCGTAGGCTGTGATGTCACGGAAAGGAAATTATGTCATACAATGCAGTGCAAGTGATGTCACTTCTGCAAACTGGGGGGCGTGGTTAGGTCTGGAGGGATGCACATCGCTAGTGCAAAGAGCGCATATTTGCCGCCCCTGGTTTCTCGCCTCATTGGCGCAGCGCCCCTGGTAACCACCGTTACCAAATGCAATTAATCATTTGAAGGCATGAACACCAGCAATGCAGAAAGTATTTTCAATGGCTTCCCACTCTTCAGTGAGCAGTTGAGGTAAAGAGCCTGTGAGCAGATTCTGTCTATTAATAACAATACCGTATATACTCGAGTATAAGGCATCCCCAGTATAAGCCGAGGTACCTAATTTTACCTCCAAAAACTGGTAACGTTTATTGACTCGAGTATAAGCCTAGGGTGAGAAATGCAGCAGCTTCTGGTAAGTTTCAATCAAAAAATTGAGGGTTTCTGCTCCCATTGGAGGTGCCGGCGTCTCGTTTTTGGACGCCGGCGAATATTCTTGGAGACTATTCTTGGACGCCGGCGACTATTCTTGGGCGCCGGCGACTATTCTTAAATGCCGGCGACCGTTTTTGCGATTGACCCGAGTGTAAGCCGAGGTAGAGTTTTTCAGCATATTTTGGGGGCTGAAAAACTCGGCTTATACTCGAGTATATACGGTAATAGTGTAGGGGCCAAAGCCAAACCATTTCTGCTCTAGCATGAAGGAGCATTACAATGGCATGGGCAATTAATTGAATGTGCAGTAATGGAAGCCTACAATGCTGGATTTAATACTTTTCTAAGCCAGTGGCAACATCTATGTCCCCTGTGAGCCACTGTCAGGTCTATTCATGCAATTGAAGCCGAGTTTATGTCCCAACTGTAGGCCTATGAAAATGGAGTATTATTTCTCACTGGTATCAGCAAAAGTTACAATGCAATTACATGGTTTCCAGGAATCGTATTTGATGGACATCATTTCATTTTTATCCTACAGCACATTTTGATTTAAGAAATTCCCCAGCCTCCTTATCAACAGACAAGCAGCGCCTCTCTTACAATATTATGAACCCGCACACACACAAACACAAAAAAAAAAGACATAAATTAGGGCAGAGACAGACAAGTAGACAGAGCAAAGTCATTCACCCTTTTCTTACTTCCCCTTTCAGCTGGGGAAGGTCAGATTTCGGAGGCATTTCTAGGTTATGAACAGAGGATAAGTAACGCTTTCACCCTAACGAGGTCTCCAGTTAATAGTACAAAAAAATTTCCTGTCAGTTCTCCAAGAAATACAAACATTAAATAAAGTCATGTGAAGCACTGACAAAAATGTAAGTAAGCCTGAATAAGGGAGCACCACCCCTAGATCAAAGAGAAACAGACAAATGGTGTGCAGGGTTATATAGATAAATAGTAACACAAAAGAGAAAAAGATTAACCCTTAAAGTTGCACCACCCCATCTTTAAATCCGATGACTCAAGGAACAATAAAACTTAACTTTTAATAAATAAATTAAAACCGTAAGTCCAGAGGAGCGTTTAAAATAAGGTTAGGGACAGGGAGGCAAAGAACCCGGATTCAAATGGGCAAAAAAGTACACAGCATACAGTGGGTTCTAAAATGCGCCTGACGCGCGTTTCACCTGCATATGATATGCAGGTGAAACGCGCGTCAGGCGCATTTTAGAATTGTTAGGCAGGGGGGCTGAATCTACAAAGAATCTTTGGGCTACCGCTTCACAGCAGAAATGGGTGGGAAGCTCTGTGGGTGAAGGGGTGGGTTCTCGACGGTGACTTTGTGGCTGGGATAGAATCTTAACCTCCATTCAAATCTAAAACTAATTGAATACGGATACTTTGGTTGTTTACTTTGGAAAAAGGGGGAGGGGGCGCTTGAGGGTGAAGGGGTGGTGCACCAGACCTGATTGCGCTTTGTGTTAATCCCTATCTCAGTCTATGGCTTATTAACTGTACTCTGCTGCCTACCAGCACTCGCATGCCAGGGTTGGCAGTTTATGTATTTAGTTTACCTGATTTAATTCAGGGTTAATCGACATACAGCCATAATACACTGGCTTCTCTCTCTTTGGCTATGGGAGGGTGTGCCTGAGGGTGAAGGGGTGGTGGATATTTTAAGGCCTAAAAGCCATCATACAAGGTTGACCCCGACTTATGGCTGTTAAATGATTGTATGTGACTTACCAGTATTTACATTTGTAGGCTCGTGGGTTACCCTTTGACATCCCAAACACCCACTGTATGCTGTGTACTTTTTTGCCCATTTGAATCTGGGTTCTTTGCCTCCCTGTCCCTAACCTTATTTTAAACGCTCCTCTGGACTTACGGTTTTAATTTATTTATTAGAAGTTAAGTTTTATTGTTCCTTGAGTCATCGGATTTAAAGATGGGGTGGTGCAACTTTAAGGGTTAATCTTTTTCTCTTTTGTGTTACCACTGACAAAAATGCACAGATTTTGAAAATGTCTTGTGAAACTGATCTGACATTAAAGGCCGTTACCACTATTAAGATAAGGCAAGATTTACAGTGAAACCGAATAACGTGAGAATGACTTGCACGGCGCATGGGCGAATTTCTCCTGTTTATTTTCAATTCAAGACTAATTCTAAATGCCTATTAGAAAAATGGAAACCATAATAAAGCCTGAAATGACAGTTCTTTCGTTTAATTCTTCTTCTGCATAAGGAATTTGAGAATGCAGTGTGCGGTTTTATCGTGCCTGTATTTTTTTCCCTGTATTTATATAGCGCCTCTTTACAGAGATTCTACATCATTCATATCAGTCCTTGTCCCATTGAGCTTACAATCTAAGATCCCTATCACACTCCTATCCGTCTCTGCCCCATTGAGCTTACAACTAAGGGCCCTATCACACTCCCATCTGTTCCTGTCCCAGTGATCTTACAATCTAAGTGCCCTATCACATTCCCATCAGTCCCTGCCCCAATGAGCATAGTATCTAAGGTCCCTATCACATTCCCATCAGCCTCTGTCCCAGTGAGCTTACAATCTAAGGCCCCTATCACATTCCTATCCGTCTCTGCCCCATAGTACTTACAACTAAGGGCCCTATAACATTCCCATCAGTCCCTGCCTCAGTGGAGCTTACAATCTAAGGATCATTCCTTAATCATTAATTATTCCTTAAATCCTGGTGCATTAAATTAATTATATTAAATTATATTGCTTTCAATATTATAGATTATATTGGCCTTCAAAGAGGATATGAAGATTGGTAATAAGGTTGAATTGTTTGCAGGAGTAATCCTTTTGTGAAATTATAACAGAATAAATATTACACAGAGAAAATTGTTGATATTTCTTTTAACATTATGAACTGGTCTTTTTTTAACACAACATCGGTATAACCAATATTTTCAAAACTCATGAATAGACAAGCATTCAGCCCTCTTTTTTTTTTAAAAGAAAAACATAGTCCTACAGCTGAAGCTTGAATAGAGTTGCAGCTGACAGTTGCAGTTGACAGTCAGCCATCATGGGATACTGTAGCTGTGTAGTTCAGCAAGTTAAATTAAAGGAATTGTAAACCCTTAAGACAAATCAATGTAAAATTGCTCAGAGTGCTGTTCTAGGCACTTTTGCAATTACATTTTTTTTTCTAGCTTTCAAAACAGTAGCAGTTTTGAATATACTAGTGAAATTAACATATCAGTGCCACCTGCTGGTAATTTCAACCAACAGTCTACAGTTGTCTAAATATTAATTTCCTAAAAAAAAACAAACATCTTGTGATGTTGTTCTGCTTATAAGTGGCCAGAAAAACATAAGATGACTCTTCTCTGCTCACTAACTTCATTTTCTGAGCACATGTGAGCTGTCAGGGGATGCTACGATTTGAAGCTTACCAACAGCCGGAAAATGCAAAGCTAATGCAAATGTAATCCCTCAAAACATATTAAGATAAACTTGTTCAAAGTGCTCTTCTAAGCACATTGTAGTTTTCAAGATATTAATAATTTTTTCGACTGTAAAGCTCCCCAAAGACGCGACGATTCTTCTTGCCGAACGACCGATTTTAGTGAAGTCCGACCAATCCTTCGAAATTATCATACGGTTAGTGGGATTCGAACGATCGTACATCTTACGATTTTTCGGCCGACGTCTGTCAGGAAATTGATTGGCCAGGTCAAAAAATCTTTGTCGGTCCCAGTGCAATGTATCTATGTTTGCAGGGCCAAGCAGGCAGCTCCCCTTTGTTTTCCTGGCAAATTGGTCTTTTAGTTGATAGTCAATTCGTACCAATTTGTTCCAAGAAAATCGTGGTCTCACGATGGGGATCGGATCTTTTAAAAATCTCAACATCTATGGCCAGCTTTAATATAGTGTATTTGAAAAAACAGCGCCACCTATTGGTCGTTGGCCAACAGGCTACAATCGGCTGAAAATTAATTTCCAGAGAAAGGAAACATTTTCTGATGTTGCTCTGCTTAGAACTGTCAAGAGAAATGTCAGGTTAGGGTTATCAGTTCACTTGAAAATTCAGGGACACCTGTAAAAATGCATGTTGCAGGCAGGCCCAGATTTGTGGAGAGGCCACCAGGGCCCCGGCCTAGGGTGGCAGGATTTTAGGGGGCGGCATGCTGCCCAACCATCCCCACATTGGTTCAGAAACACTGGTGATGTGCAGGAGATAAAATATTTTTTAAAATTTCCCGTGCACCAATCCCCATTGCTCCAGTCCCGATGATGAAAATTTGCAGTGAATAAAAGGGAAGGGATGGGGCGACAAGCAAACCTAGGGGTGTCCGCTATGTAAATCCGGCCTTAGTTGGAGGGCTGCGCTACTTGCATTTCCATTACATTTCTAGCTGGGTTGGACCTTCAAGTGATCTGGTAACCTTTCATCAGATGACTTTTCTCTGCTCACTAATAGGAAAGGGTGAATCTGATCCATTTCACTTTCCGAAAATTTGTGAAATGGCAAAAAAATGTGCAAAATGCATTGAAGTCAATGAGGCTTGTCGCGTGATATCTTTCAAACTATACATTAGAGCAGTGATCCCCAACCAGTAGCTCGTGCAACATGCTGCTCTCCAACCCATTGGATGTTGCTCTCAGTGGCCTCAAAGCAGGTGCTTAGTTTTGAATTCCAGACTTGGAGGCAAGTTTTGGTTGTATAAAAACCAGGTGCACTGCCAAACAGAGCCTCAATGTAGGTTGACAATCCACATGGGGCTACTAAATGGCCAATCACAGCACTTATTTGGCACCCCAAGAACATTTTTCTCTGCACTCTATGCATGCAAGGTGGACTTGGGGCAGTAGGTGTGTGTTGCATTTGATGCACCTTAGCCTGTGCATAATTCAGATGTGCAAGTTAGGAACTGCCAGAAGACCCTGTACCTACTGCCTATGGCAGGTGTTAAGGACAGGGCTGAGCTTTGTAACTTGCACCAGATTCAGCCAAGAAGCAACTCCCAGGCTGCACTGAAAACCCTGCATACAAATGCTCTGGAACAAAGTACTAAAGGCACAATTTTGTGGGCCATACTTTTCTATAACTTGGTCAGGGAAGTTGATAAATGACCCATAAGCATAAAAATATGCTTTTGTACAATGATGATGCTGGTAAATGTAAAATATATATAAATATAAAACCATGTCTTTAATCAGACCAGTTCAATGACTTGGTTCATTTGCTGATTAATAAGCCATATCAATACTTTAGCATTCCGTCCATGATAAAACAGAATTAAGGGCTGTATAAGTGATAAAAAGAACGTGCTATTAGTGATGGGCACATTTGTCCCGTTTCGCTTCAATTCGGTTCACAAATTTTGTGGGAAATTCACGAAACGGCGAAAAATTCGCAAAACGCATTTCATTTAATGGGTGCGGCTATTCTGACGCCCGTATATATTTTTTTCTCTACAGTTTCGTAAAGTTATTCGCTTCCGGCAAAACACGAAAATTTGCACCAATGGGTGTCCAAATAATTTTGACGTGCAACAATTTTTATGCATGCGACTATTCTAACGCCTGCACAATTTTTTTTTCTACAGTTTCGCAAATTTATTCACTGCCGGCTAAACGCGGAAATTTGCTTCAATGGGCGTCCAAATAATTTTGACGTGCAACAATTTTTATGCACGTGACTATTCTAACGCCCGCACAATTTTTTTTCTACAGTTTCGCAAATGTATTCGCTGCCGGTTACACGCGGAAATTTGCAGCGAATTCGCACCTGGCGAATTTAATCGCCTATCAGTCAATTTCTATGCGTGCGCCTATTTTGTCCAAATGCATTAAAGTCAATGGGCGTCCATATAATTTTGACGTGCAATCATTTTTATGCACGCGACTATTCTGCCGTCCGCACAAATTTTTTTTTCTCTACAGTTTCGCAAATTTATTCGTTGCCGGGAAAACGCGGAAATTTACGTCAGATGGGCATCCAAATAATTTTGACTTGCGACAACTTTTATGCACGCGACTATTCTGAAGCCCACACCATTTTTTTTCTCTACAGTTTCGCAAAATCAATAAACGATGAAATTTGCAGCGAATTCGCACCTGGCGAATTTCATCGGCCATCACTAGTTATTATACTCTTAATCCATATTAGTGATGGCTTTTAACGCAAATATCCCATTAACTACTGCCGTAACCTGGAGTTAAACAACCCTTATGAGCCACATGCATATCCCTATATCCATTACATCTCAGTGCCCCACTGCCCACTATACACAACTGTCATTATAGTGCAGCAAATGGGACTAAACAATGAAATGTCCTTCTACTCTTTCCCTCACTATGCACAACCAGAGATTTAACATAAACCAAGTAATGCAAAGATGGACACTTTAAAAAACAAACACCAGGTGCCCCGAGTTACATCTGTTCTTTCTGTAGCAGCAAAAGCCGAATACTCAGTTGTATAATTTACAGTATTCCAAACGTCACACTGAAGCATTAGGAAGGACTGTGGCAAGGATTAAGGAAAAGTGGCAGTTGACATACACCAGCAGTAGCTTTAAGCAGCAGCAGCAGCACAATGAGGAACAGCTGTTTTCTTGATATCCTCTGAGCTTTTGTTTAGTATCTCATTCATATCCCCAGAACCACTAAAATAATGCATAATGTGCTTTGTGACAACTATCATGCACAAAACAGTTCGGGTAAATATGCTGCAAGCCGAGAGGCTTTTATTATCATTGGGAAACGACGTGAGCTCAGCGAGAGCTAAATAAAGCCTTTCCCAGACCAGGGGCCATTGGGCCAACTGCATTGGAAGGATGATGGATAGTATTTTTTTCTTTGCTGTTGTGATCTAAAAGAGGCAGTATACCCCCCTTTTTCAACATGCGCTCATAAATAGGGCTTTTTTTGTCAAACTTTTGAACAATTTTTTAAATTAATAAATATCAATGGGTTTAATTTTTTGCACTAAAATGGATATGGAAATCACTTTCACTTTAGCACTTCCTGTTTTGTCAAGTCTCTGTTTGCATAATCTGTTATAAACTGTTAATTATGTAGCCCTGCCAATTCTATGCAGCCCTTTGCAGAGGTTGTTTATTATTTACATTAGTTTCTGCCCCAAAGGAGCTTACAATCTAAAGTAAACAGACACAAGGAGACATTAAAGTCAGAGCAGGCCAAAGGGGGGGCTTTTTGCCACCCTGTGTAACTGGCCGTTGGTTGCCATCTGAGTCAAGGTTCTCACTTTGCCTCATGGCCTTGTGAGGAGAACATACACATTCTGGAAGCTGGAACTCAGGACCTCAGTGTTACACACTGACCCACTTTTATAGTAAAACAAATTATTATATCCACTCAGTATAACAAGCTGCTCCTGATCTCAAAGCCTAAGAAAGACAGACCAGACAATGCAGCGTGGACGGACAGGCTGGGCCAGCACAAGCAGGGTTAAGAATAGTGGCCTATTTCTGAGTAAATTGAATCAATGGTGACATATAATGATTTTAAGTCGAGATATCGTATTTATTCTATCATGTTTATTATTTCACAGCTATAAAGAAAATCTACGAAATACATGGACATAGATTGGACTGTTTTTTATGATATATCACATTGAGACACACGATGCACTGTTTGTCACTATTCAGGTATTATTAATATATTTATATATTGAGATGTTTTAAAGTAATAATATATATTATTAGGTATTTTTAATATATTTATATATTGAGATGTTTTAAAGCAATAATATATTGTATTACATATAATATAGTAATTATGCAAATGTACTTTATGATGTCACTTAATTAGAAGGGCGGAGCACCTCACCCTTATATACCTGTGGATTGATTTACACGTTTGAGAACACTTGATAAAGGAGGTTGTGCCTCCGAAACGTTGTGTTTGAGATCACAATAAAAGCACTTTAATTCAAGCACGTTTGCAAATGTGTGTGCCATCCTATTTTTCTAACGTAGGGTTAAGAATAGTCAGACAGGCCAGAATCAGGATTGGAGAGTGTAGAATAGCCAGACAGGCCGGAATCAGAATTGGAGAGCTTAGAATAGTCAGACAGGCCGGAATCAGGATTGGAGAGCGTAGAACAGTCAGACAGGCCGGAATCAGGATTGGAGAGCGTAAAATAGTCAGACAGACTGGAATCAGAATTGGAGAGCGTAGAATAGTCAGACAGGCAAGGGTCAGCTTGGAGAGATCAAAATAAACAGCCAGGCAAGGGTCAGGATACAGAGTTCAGAATAGTCAGGCAAGGCAAGGGTCAAACCAGAAGAACAAGCAGGATTCAAGTAGATTTAAGCATCAGGAACTAACTAATAGAACCTAACAACGGGCAAAGCCCCTTTAAATTTTGCGCCGTTGCACAATGACGTCATCACGCCAGTGCATAAACCCAGAAGCGCGTGGCCGCTCGCGTCATAGGAGCACCGGTGCTGGAGAAAGAAGAACACATGGCCACTAGACCACCAGGGAGAGACACTGGACCAGAAGGGTAAACTATCGTTGTTACACTGTCGTTTTGGCTTACTTTCCCTTATTTTTGAAGAAGTATTAATTACTGAGCTTTAATGAAGTGGGCTACCCAGAGCCTTCCTTAGCCCTTGCCACAGACTTCCTCCAACAGTGCACAAGTGCAGCCACCCATAGAATCAATAGCATCTTATATTTTCCTAACTTGCAGTAGACATAACAAAACAATTGCTGATTGGGTTAGGAGAAACTAAAGTTCAACACAAATCTGAACATTCAAATCATTCGTGAAATGCGGCTATGGGAAAAAAATCGAGTGCATTCATTGGTTAATTTGCTGGGAATGAAATGAATAATCTGATGATTAAAGTTGGGTTCAGCTCACAAAAAGATCTTATGAAGACTGGTCGAAGGCCTAAACACATTTGACAATGAAAGACAGCTGTAGATTGTGATGGCGCAAGATAAAAAGGAGAACGGGAAATGTAAAACAGAGGGGATGAAAGATTGATGAGTAGACTGGATGGGAAAAACAGGACGCACCATTTAACAAAGAACAGAAACATATTTAGATATTAAAGTATAAATCTACATGGTAAGGGATTTGTTAAAGAAACCTGATTAGACCCAAATGACTGAAACACTGGGGGGCTTATTGCCTTTACATCCTGCTTCCCACATGCCAGTCTATCAACCCGACCAAAAGGCAGACATAAACCTTCCCTAAATGTTTTCCACTTGCACCCCATAACTCTCCAAACAGTAATTTCATTTAAATGAAATCACAGATATAATATCCATTCACAGTAATCCATCCCAGCACTGTAGCTTGCACTTATCTAACCTATTCAGTTAACTGCACATTCAACTGACATCACATTAAAAAACAAACATTAAAAGGGCAGATATATTTGTGTTTAGCAAGGAGCACACAATTGAAATTATTTTCTCAACCTCTCAATCTCATGTACGGGTGTATTGGTGAAGCGCAATAAGGTAGGCAGGCAGGCCAATTTTTAATAGATTGTATAATTGTATTTGGTCCAAATACCAATACATTTATTTTGATTCAAATTATTTTCATTATATTTTCACTTATTAACCTAAAAGCAAACATTATGAAGGTGGATAGGGTGGTCAAAAGCAACCTCCACTTCCCCATATAAAAGTTATCTGTGGGCAACTGCAGGTGATTTGGCCATAGCTACTTGGACCACACATTTTCGCTTAGGGCAACAATTTAAGGGTCAGGGCTCACAGGCAGATTCGGGGAGATTTGTCGCCTCTTCTTCGGGGCGACTAATCTCCCCGAATTGCCTCCTCTGCCTTCCCGCTGGCTAAATCGCCAACGGGATGGCACTCGGAGCGATTAATTCTCCGAAGTCATCCAAATTTTCCTCGACAGGCGACTTTGGGCGACTTCAGAATACGAAACGCTGCGTGTGCCATGCCGCAGGCGACTTTTCATTATAGCCGCCGCAAGACAGAGGGAAGGCGTTCGAGGAGACTGATCGCCGCAAAGACGAGGCGATTAGTCACCAGGCGACTAAATCTCCCCGAATCGCCCAGTGTATCCCTACCCTTAGAGAGCCATTTAATATAAATTGGCTTTGTTATTAGGACATTGTTTATCAAGTGAAGGAATATTAAGCCTGTGTTAATGACTGCAAGGCATCCCAGTTAAGTAGGGAAGTACATAGTTACATAAGGACTAGTACACAGCCGGCCTTTGTTCTAATGCAGAGATAGACACCCTGCCTGATACCAGTCAGTAGCACCCAACCAGCTCAGTCAGTATATGTCTTTATAATACACAAAAGCCATAAATATCTTATATCCTTATAAACAGTGAGTAGTGATGTCATCAGTTATAAACGGTGAGTTCTGATGTCATTTCTGTCACATGACTCACTGAAATTTATGTATTATAATAAATAAAGTACCCCCAATTGCAAAATATGAGGATATTAGAAGTTACCTCGGAGTTCCATGACCTGTATAAAAACACGGTCATGAAACTCCTCGGTAACTTATAATATCCTTATATTTTACAAGAGGGGGTACTTTATTCACTATATAATCTCCCTTTCTTTGTAGAACTGATTACTTATAACTGCCCCATTTACTATTTCAGTAGTCAGAGCCAGTAGTGCAGGGAATGTTAACAGTAAGACAGATATTGCTTGCAATTACATTTACAAATGGCTTTTTGGGCCATAAGTAATGCTGATCCAAATTATGGAAAAATCCTTACCCAGAGAAACCCGAGAATTCTGGATAATATAGATCTCATACCTGTACTACAGAAGAAAACAAGGAACGAACTACTGTGATAGGATTTGTGTAAAAGGTTGTGAACAAAGTGTGAAAAATCCTGTTTAGTCAGCCAATTTGTTAATGCCGGGTCAGTCTCAGGTTTGAACAAAGGAGCAGGAGACTGGGCCCCGTCATGTGTTATGGAAACAATTTAAAGTGACATAAAAATACTACAACGAGTAACACAATCCAACTGGTGATGCAAAGTAAAGATCCAGAAGCTTGTGCCATATCTGCTTTGTGTCAGTCCCTTAATAACAAACAGGGAAGGTATTTGTTCAGCCTCTGACAAATGGATGAAATATTCTTGGATGTTTCCGAAACCCATTTAACCCTGACAATCTTGAGTCGATGTATATAATGTATTATGGATAGATATACCGTTTGTATGTATCTATGTAGGCAAATGGCTGAATTTGATAGAGGTGTATCTGTATAGCCTTGACTGCTGTAACTAGGAATCAGTGTATGTGTCTGTCTGTCTGGCTAGGATGATTTCTTGGACAGCAAATTTACTAAAGGGCGAAGCGACTAACGCTGGTGAAAATTCGCCAGCGTGACGTCATTTCTGAACTTCGCCGATTTACTAACGGTCACTGGCATAAATTCGCTAGCAAAGGAGATAGTGGGACATTCACTAAGATTTGTAGTTGCGCTGGCGTCCACTTCGCCGCACTTCGCCGCACTTCGCCGCACTTCGCAAAGCGTAGTTTCGCCAGCGCTCCACAAATTCACTAAAATCCGAAGTTGCGCTCAGGGGTAGCGTAAGGTTGCGAAGTTGCGATATCGTTGATTCACTAAGCGAAGTTACGTTAGCGATGGTTAATTTGCATACGGCGCCAAATTCAAATTTCAATGGAAGTATTCGTAGCAACACTACACAAGCCTGGCAGGGGCGATTCTTGCTATTATGCCGCCTGAGGCGGCCTTCTTTCGCCACCCCCACCACTCCCCATGGCACTAACCTTTATAGCGCCGGAGAGGGCAGGGGCGGTCCGCGACGCTTAGTGCAGAGAGCGCAATAGCGCTCTCTGCACTAGAAGAGCCGAATTTCCGGTTTGAAAACCGGAAATTCGGCTCTTAGTTACCAGGATCTGCATTTTTGCTGCCCCTGGCAACCAGGGGGGTGCTGCCGCCTGAGGCGAGTGTCTCAACTCGCCTCATTGGTGGAGCGCCCCTGAAGCCTGGGAAAACCTCCAAGACATCAAATAAAATGTTTATTTTGCCCTACACATGTGCCCACTGTATAGTTAAGTTGCCATGAGTTAGGAAATGTTGGGGGGGAAGGAGGGGAGCCCCAAAAAATTGTTCGATCTTTTTCAGCCTATCACCCATAATAAAGAAAAAACGCCAGCGTCCCTATCTACTCTATTGCACTTCGCCTGGTCTGAGGTGGTGAAGGAAGTCTGGCGTAAAAGGTAGCGTTCAGTACAATGTGGGTTAGTGAATTTGCGTAGTTACGTCCGTTGCGCAACTTCACCAGGCGTAAGGGTGCGAAGTAACACTAGCGAAGTTACGCCAGCGTCCGTTAGTGAATCGGCGAAGTAACAAAAATGCCCAATGCTAGCGAATTCACGCTAGCGTTAGGCGCTTCAGCGCTTAGTGAATTCGCCCCATAGACTCTAGCGGTACTTCACTCCCTAACGCCGTCCGGCGAATGGACGTAACTACGCAAATTCACTAAGATGTGGATTTTACTGAACGTTACGTCTTGCGCCAGACTTGCCTTCGCCACCTCAGACCAGGCAAAGTGCAATAGAGTAGATAGGAGTTCCTAAAAAAATAGTTGAAAGTTTTTCTAACTCCCAAAAAACGCTGGCGACTTTTCCTTTTTTCAGGGGGATAGGCTTTAAAAGAGCATAAAATGTTGGGGTAACCGGCTTCCCCCCTATATTTCCTAACATATGGCACATAAACTATACACTGGGCTCATGTGTAGGGCAATATAACAACTCTATTTTATTTTATGAAGGTTTCCCTGGGCTTGTGTAATGTAATGTATTTGCTGAAACATATACGTCCATTCAATTTTAACTTACCGCCATATGCAAATTAGCCAACGCTAGCGCAACTTCACTTCACTTGATGCAGTAACGTTATCGCAACTTTGCCAGTGTTCGGAGCCCTGGATGCAACTTCGGATTTTAGTGAATTATCGTTGTCCTGGCCAATCTACGCCTGGCGAAGTGTTCCGCTGTGAGCGAAGCTGTCGCTGGCGAATTTTCAGAGGTTAGTTTATTTGCCCTATAGTATCAATGGCTATTGTGATACTAAACTCTATAGTTAGTATAGATATGAATATATATAATTAATGTGAAAGTATGGAGGGGTGTGTGGATGGATGCTGGGTTTTCATTTGGACGGGTTGAATTTGATGGTCTTTTTTCAATCCGATTTACATATGTAACTATGTAACTATATTAGATGTTTTTGGAGTATTATGGTTCAAGATGACTTTTGACCACAATTGGTAGGCATCATCCTTTAGCTCATAATTATTATTCTTTAAAAATGAATTCAGAACATTAAACTATGGCACTCAACATGTTGCATTAGTCCCAGTAGTTGAGATGCCAGAGGAATATTAGGAGCTGTAGCTCTACGAAATCTGGAGTTACTTATCCCCGGACTCAGGGAATGGTTTTACCTGGTGAAATCTTACTTATATACTAAGCCTATATACTGAATAAAATGGATTAGACATGCATATAGATATGTGTGCAGATTATTAAGCAATGTACAGTAGATCTACATTAGACATAAATGCCTCTCACAGTGATTTAAATCTCAATTATCTGTGGAATGTATAAACTCTTGCGTTCAATTCATTTTCTATCATAAGTGACCTCAAAACCTAAACTAAACTTTTTCTCTTTGAAGTTGAACTCCAACAATAGTAATTATGTTTAAGATAGAAACATAGAATTTGATGCTCTCGGACAACCACTCAGCCCACCTAGTGTGTCCATATACCCAGCTACAGTTCACATTCTCTAAATTTATATTTAGGATGGTCTAATGTTTTATGCCTTCACTTACTGTGTTAGTATAGAGGTATGATGTTTGCTGCCTAATATATGAAATGTTATCCCAACACTGATGTACAGTATTACATAAATACCATTTGCTCTATATTATTAATGTGCAGTAAATGTGTGTGCGGGATTGATGTTAATAATAAACATCCACAGTAAAGTGCTTGCTAATATGTAGGCATATAAAGCTAAATTATATACATCTCAAAATAGCCCGTAAAATAGTCATTAAAAGCAGCTATTAAAGGAAAGCAGCATCCCTGACCTTGTTAGAACAGGCCCTTGCCCACTTTCCCAACCACATGTGCTCCCACTGTGCAAAATCCAACTGGGCCCTGGTCTCTTGTCTCCCTGGCCCAGCAGAATTCCATCCAATCACTGCCAGGGACTCAGACTGAGACAGCAAATATGAAGAGGCACATGGTGGCCACCAATTCTATATTTGTATGACAAAATCTTCTATATAGTAGGGTCTCTTAGTAGTACAATGGTTACTCACCACATCAAGGAAGTGGCCCAGGTGCACCGCCCTGGGCCCTCAGCACAAGGGGCGGATTAACCGAAATCTCGAATAGAAGCAGGCACTCAAGGGCAAAAACTTCCACCAGGCAGATGTTCCAAAAGTGAAAAAGTTTATTGTGTCAAAACAGCCTGACGCGTTTCGTGTTCCAAACACTTAATCATAGCCTATGATTAAGTGTTTGGAACACGAAACGCGTCAGGCTGTTTTGACACAATAAAATTTTTCCCTTTTGGAACATCTGCCTGGTGGAAGTTTTTGCCCTTGAGTGCCTGCTTCTATTCGAGATTTCAATTCTATATTTGTAGGCCAAGTATAGGGAGGTCACTGGGGTTTTACACGTTGAGATTTATGCAGTTAGGGAGGGGACAGTAGGCCCTGTAATACATGGGCTGATAAAAAGGGGCTAACGTGACCCCTAAACCAAATCAACAGTTTATTGACCCATGTATATGGCCCTACTGATGGTGTGACTGTTGAGGTTGTCCTGTTGAGGTTGTCCTGATGAGGTTGTCCTATCGAGGTTGTCCTGTCGAGGTTGTCCTGTCGAGGTTGTCCTGTCGAGGTTGTCCTGTCGAGGTTGTCCTCTATCAACGCTGCACAGTGCTGTTCCCTTGGCAGCTAGGCTGCAGAACAGGCGTAATAAAGCAGTGACAGTCCAACTCCAAACTGTACTATTTTAAAAGTGCACATGTTAATAATTATGAAATGATAGGCAAAAGTTGGAATTACCACATCTAAAGATATTCAGATAGTAATTTTATAATGAAAGGAAGACGAAAGCAAATATCATTTGACCCATGTATCTCACAGATTTACATACGGTAGACAAAAATTTACTTATCTGCTTATTATAAAGGGGATGATTATCTTTTAGGTAAGGAACAGTACCTGACAGTGTTTTTAACATCAATCCACATTTATTATATTTTTTCTTAAATTATTTATAGCCTTTTTAGAGATTTAAAATGTAGAAATGTATAGGCCCCACAGTGAGCCAGTGCAGCCTCTGCCTGACAGTTGGGCTCAGCTGAGCTCACACAGAGAGATGCTGGAGCAACTCCTGTGGCTGTGGGACATTTTTCAATTATGCAGAAGTGATGTACCGTAACCCTTAACCTGCCTGACAAACCATGGACGATCTGGCGGAAGGAGGGGTCACATACCTTCTAGGTCTCTCACTGCTAACAATCCAAGCTAGCCCTGCCTGATCTCACATGCTGCATCCTGCATTGTTTTACTCACAGGTTAAGGTTTATTGGAACGCAGCTTCAGGGCTATTTATAAACGGCAGTCAGAGCGACATCACAGTCCCATATCAGGCAACAGCTGAACTGCCAAACCTATTTCTCCGCAAACTAAGCTAGTTCACTAACATAAAACATAAATAAAATAAACAATGAAAACAAATGGCAAAAAGGTAAACTTCCTCTTTAAGACAGACAATCACTTTGGCCAACAATGTATGAGAAAGTATATATAGGTTATATATAGCTTATTTGATGCCTTGTATAGTATAGGAACTATGGCATTATACCTGGACAGGTGTTTCTATGCAGATAATTTTTACATATATAAAATTCTGGTAGACTAAAGGTATGGAGATCCAAATTACGTAAAGATCGGTTATCAAGTAAAGTCAAGGTCCCGAGCATTCTGGATAACAAGTCTCATACCCGTAGTGTGATACCATATGTTATTTTAAAGGCTATCATTTTTTTTTTTTATATAAAATCTATAAAAACACAAGGGAACATGTCCACCAGGCCATTGTTAAAGGAACAGTAACCCTGGCAATACAAATGTACTGTTGCCCTGCACTGGTAAAACACTACTATAGTTTATATAATCAAACTACTGTGTAGCCATGGGGGCAGCCATTCAAGCACAGGATACACAGTAGATAACAGATAAGTACTACTATAGTTTGTATAAACAAGCTGTTGTGTAGCCATGGGGGCAGCCATTCAAGCACAGGATACACAGTAGATAACAGGTAAGTACTATTATAGTTTGTATAAACAAGCTGCTGTGTAGCCATGGGGGCAGCCATTCAAGCACAGGATACACAGTAGATAACAGATAAGTACTACTATAGTTTGTATAAACAAGCTGTTGTGTAGCCATGGGGGCAGCCATTCAAGCACAGGATACACAGTAGATAACAGATAAGTACTACTATAGTTTATATAAACAAGCTGCTGTGTAGCCATGGGGGCAGCCATTCAAGCACAGGATACACAGTAGATAACAGATAAGTACTACTATAGTTTATATAAACAAGCTGCTGTGTAGCCATGGGGGCAGCCATTCAAGCACAGGATACACAGTAGATAACAGATAAGTACTACTATAGTTTGTATAAACAAGCTGCTGTGTAGCCATGGGGGCAGCCATTCAAGCACAGGATACACAGTAGATAACAGATAAGTACTACTATAGTTTGTATAAACAAGCTGCTGTGTAGCCATGGGGGCAGCCATTCAAGCACAGAATACACAGTAGATAACAGATAAGTACTACTATAGTTGATATAAACAAGCTGCTGTGTAGCCATGGGGGCAGCCATTCAAGCACAGGATACACAGTAGATAACAGATAAGTACTACTATAGTTTATATAAACAAGCTGCAGTGTAGCCATGGGGGCAGCCATTCAAGCACAGGATACACAGTAGATAACAGATAAGTACTACTATAGTTTGTATAAACAAGCTGTTGTGTAGCCACGGGGGCAGCCATTCAAGCACAGGATACACAGTAGATAACAGATAAGTACTATTATAGTTTGTATAAACAAGCTGCTGTGTAGCCATGGGGGCAGCCATTCAAGCACAGGATACACAGTAGATAACAGATAAGTACTCAAGAATCCCATTGTATACTACGGAGCTCATTTGTTACCTGCTGTGTATCCTAAGCATTTTCTTTTTTTTTCAGCTTGAATGGCTGCCCCCATGGCTACACAGCAGCCTGTTTATATAAACTATAGTAGAGTTTCTAAAGCAAACAGTTTTACCAGTGCAGGGCAACAGGGCATTGTATTGTTGTTCATTAAAAACATTTAGATTTTTTTGGTGTTACTGTTCCTTTCAAACTGTTTAAAGTAACCAAACACATGAGCTGCTCAAAATATAGTCACTTCACTTTTTGTAGGTTGCTGAGTTACAAAACAACATACGGTAGCAGCAACCATGTACGGACTAAAATCAACCGAAGCAAAGTCTAACACTTGTGGAGTGACAAAACAAGATAAACTAGTGGAAACATGGGGAAACTAGTCGTGCCTGCTTGTTACATCGTTTAAAAAAACTCAAGACGCCCAATACGTTTAGCCCCTTCGATTGAAACCCAGTATCCAAACACACACACACTCACAGGACCACTCCATACACTTACATAAACTATTCATACCAATCTATACTAATTGCAGGTTTTAGTATCACAATAGTCAATATAATGCTTTTATGCTTGTCAAAAAAAATCACGCGGCAGTGCATTCCACAACATCACTGTCCTCAATGTGAACAACCACCTACGCTGCTTAAAATGAAAGTTCTGTTCCTCTATATTTTTTTTTATTTTATATGGTCACAGCTTGCTTCTTCCAGGGCAGGATACACAACAGGATAGCTATGGGAGCTTTGGTACAGCATCATAGCTTAAACATATGGCACAGACGGCATATTTGAGCCACAGGAAAGTGCTCAATCTTCTACACTTAAGGGAAGCACATGAAAAGGATGTTCACTATGATGTTTTCAGTTGATTCAAATTATAATGCCACTGTCATTTGCTGCTACACAGTACCTTCCAAATTCCCAAATCCCAGTTTGACTGAAACAACATGTTTAATTACAAAGAAACTTGATCATTCTCAAATCATAGCAGCATCTATTTCCAACAGCTCCACCTATTTTTTGATCATTTAATTTCCCGCATGCTGGGCGGAAAAGATGAATACTGAGAGTACGGCGCGATTGTGATTAAGCTCTTTTAAAGAATTCTTCATCTGGGCTCCAGCTGCTTTCCCATCTCGATTACTCCTTCATCCAAGTCCCAGGGGCTCTGCCTTTTTGATGTATCAAGTAATGCAGGAGGATGCAGGATTAAAACCCACTAAATGTTCTAACAAACTTGTCCTGATCACAATCAGTTATTATCTTCTAGTGAGGGAAGATGATGTTCATTTGCATGTCTATTAAGACCACCTTCTGAGAACATCTCAAAATGTTTGCAAGGTGAAGGAGTTTCACAAGAAGAGACATTTCTTTCATAATCAAATATTATACATCAATGCTAAACATTTTTCTGTATTGGCATCCAGCTCATTAATTTACCTTCCGCGGAAAATATGTAACCAACAACGTACTTGCAAATACAATTTCATCTAATGGAAAATTTTACCTTTTTATAAGACGGGTTTATTCTTTTACTTATTTGCCACTAAAAGCTAAAATTAATAAGAGCATCTTATATGCACATTTAGGGGCACATTTACCTAGGGTCGAATATCGAGGGTTAATTAACCCTCGATATTCGACTGTTGAAGTAAAATCCTTCGAATATCGAAGTTGAAGGATTTTGCGCTATTCCAATGATCGAACGATTCGAAGGATTTTAATCCATCGATCGAAGGATATTCCTTCGATCAGGAAATTGTTAGGAAGCCTATGGGGACCTTCCCCATAGGCTAACATTGGCCTCGGTAGGTTTTAGGTGGCGAACTAGGGGGTCGAAGAATTTTTTTAAGAGACAGTACTTTGACTATCGAATGGTCGAATAATCACACGATTTTTAGTTCGAAACGTTCGATTCGAAGGTCGTAGTCGAAGGTCGAAGTTGCCCATTCGATGGTCGAATTAGCCATATTCGACCATTCAAAATTCAAACTTTGTTTCCACTATTTTTTCACTCGAACTAAGTAAATGGAACGTAGATGAACTATTGCTACCTTTCCCAGAGGCTATGGGCTGTTATAAAGACATTTGTTTAGGCAAGGAAACCAGAAGAATATGTCTCATTCATATGTCTAAACACAAAGTTCTGTAAAAACAACAATGTGCAAAAGATCCGTATGGTCAAGTGTTCTCTATTTACTGACAAATAGGAAGGATCGAGTTAATTGCACTGAGTGATCAATATAATGTCACTAGTATTACTGAACCATGGCTAAGGAGTGAATGGGCAGTAAACATTCACAGCTATACCATGTTTCCAAGATATAGGGTGAGAAGGAAGAAGGGGAATGACTTGTGTGTTAAGAAGCATTGAAACCCAGTATAGAAATTAAATGGCTAAAGTCATATGACAGATATTTTAAGAAACTCTAAGGCAACAAGAAGTTACAGACGCTCTAAAAAGGATGAGGTTCAGATACAGTTGCAGACACAAGATACCCAAATATGTATTGGAGCTGCAGTACTATTAAAACACTTGAAGAATATTAGCGCCATGACAATTTCATGTCATAGATTTCTGAGGCCCCAGCAGTTCTCAGCCAAGCTGGCTGCCCCTCCCCCCCAGGCAACTCAGTCACATTGACTCCTCATCCATATGTGCATGTGCCAACAATTGTGTGCATGAGTGCACACTGACTATGTAAACAAGGAACAGGTGGTGGGGAGACAAGGGCCCAGATTAGTGGAAGATGATAGAAAAGGTCTCAGCCTAGTGTCCCCATTGTTGTACCATAGGCACATGTGGCTCTTCTGCCTACCCCTAGTTCTGATCCTGGGCCCCAGAAATGTTTCATTTGATCTGGTAATCTCTATGAACCATTAACTTATGCAGAAGAAATGTGTAACTCCCAACATCCCCCTTCGGATGAACTAGATGTAGAGAGTTTGGAAGCTGGAGTAGCACAGATTTCCCATTCCTGTAATTTACATTATGAAGAAAAATTTGATTCTGGCCACTTTCTGCAAGGATTTTGGAAAACATAAATATTCCTCATCCATCCAAACATTAAAAGACTGGGATAATGCATGATCATTAATTTAATGGAGGTTATATGAGTTTATCAACAAAGATAAATGGTGATATTTTGCAAAATAAAACAATCTAGACCAAGTACTCAAGGGGGGAAATTTACTAAAGGGCAAAGTGGCTAAAGCTGGCGAAAATTCGCCAGCGTTACTTCATTTTGCCACATTTGCCACCGATTTACTAACGGGTGCTGGCGTAAATTCGCTAGTGAAGGAGATAAACTCTGGCGCAACTTCTCACTCTAACGCCAGGCGAATTTTCGCACTGGCGAATGGACGTAACTACTCTAATTCAGGAATTTTTTGATTTTACTGAATGTTACCTCTATCGCTAGACCTGCCTTCGCCACCTTAGACCAGCGAAGTGCAATAGAGTAGATAGGACTTGGTCCAAAAAAAGTTGGAAAAACGTTGGCGTGAAAAAGATCGTTTTTTTTTTATGGGTATCCTCCTTCCCACCTACATTTGCTAACAAATTGGCACCTAAACTATACTGTGGGCACCTGTGTAAGGCATTATAACAACTTTATATAATTTTATTAAGGTTCCCTGGCCTTGTGTAGTGTAATGTATATCTGCAGCATATACGGCTATTGTACTTTAACTGCACGCCGTATGCTAATTAGGGATTGCTAGCATAACTTCCAACTGCTTATCATATTTTCGCTAGCACAACTTCGCAAGCGCTCGGAACCCTATGTGCAACTTTGGATCTTCGTGAATTACTCCGATTTACTAACAGGCGCAGGTGTAAATTCGCTAGCGAAGGAGATAGACTGTAGTGCTACTTCCCTCTGGCGAATGGATGTAACTACGCTAAGATGCGGATTTTAATGAACGTTACCTCTTGCGCCAGACTTACCTTCACCACCTCAGACCAAGCGAAGTGCAATAGAGTAGACAAGAGTTCCTCAAAAAAAATTAGAAAATTTTTGTAAGTCCCACAAAACACTGGTGACTTTTCATTTTTCAGGTTGATAGGCTGCAAAAGATCGTAATTTTTTTTAGGGTACCCGGCTACCCCCCTACATTTCCTTACATATGGCACATAAACTTGGCACATGTGAAGGGCAATATAACAACTCTATTTTCTTTTATTAAGGTTCCCTGGGCTTGTGTAGTGTAATGTATTTGCTGAAACATATACGTCCATTGTACTTTAACTTCCTGCTATATGCAAATTAGCCAATGCTAGCGCAACTTCGATTTGCTTGCCCAATTAACGCTAGTGAAACTTCGCCATCGTTCGGCGCCCTGGAAGCAATTTTGCATTTTAGTGAATTAGCATTGTCCTGGTGAATATCAGCCTGGCGATGTGAGCGAAGCCGTCACTGGCGAATTTCCACATGTTAGTGAATTTGCCCCTAGGGGTTAATTGATTTTCCTTGGGTAAAGGATTAAATGCAAAGACGTGTCTTTTATTCAACAAAATAACCAACATCAACTGCTATATACTATAATTGGGCATTAAACTAAATCTAAAATGCAAGTTTTAATAGGAAAATTATGTTTATGTACCACTTGGCAAAAATTAATTGTGGGGTGAAACAAGAAAAGCACTTAAAGAAGCTTTGCTTCAATTAAAATGATTAAAAGCAATAAGGATATTTGTCTGATTTTCATCTGGTATAAAAAAAAAAATCCCAGTCCATGGAGAAAACCTGCTGTTGCTAAATGAATTCTATTAAAAAGTATCGTTGGAAGTAGAGCTTATGTTTAGTTCATAAGATATTAGAACAGATAGTCCATATTTAACATGAATTGCTAGAATACTGCAGCAGCTTGAGAAGTTCTTACCAACAGTTTTGAGAACCTAATCATTATTTGTCATTTTTATAGTACTATTATAATGTGCTCTGCTACAGAAGCAATTCTGGTCTTCATTGTTTTCTCTTTAAACGAGCATTAGTGTATAAACATAAGAGGCAAGACACTGAATTTAAAAAGGCAAATATATATGCAAATTAGGAAAGCAGTTCATCCCCAGTGCCATAAGAAACCATCATTAATGTCATTGTATAGTTAGAAATGGATTACTTAATAACTTGGTTCAATTGCCCATTTTTAAGTAGGTTTGACCCCTTTGCTATGTTCATTCTGAGAAAATAACTGTAACTGTACTAGATGACATACAATAATCAAATCTATTATTTAGGCTTTGCACAGTCTTTATTATCCGAGGACCAGCAGAGACTCAAAACATAAATCATAAAATGAAAATAATTAAGGGAACCCATGTTTGCTATTGTCACATCATAAAAATCCCAGATAAGCGTAAAGAGCCATGAAAGATGTTGACTGCAAAAACATTTTTAACATTTTTTTAATTTAAATTGATATTCAGAAGACCCGATTCCGAAAAGCTTATCTTGAATTATGGGTTCATGGTTTGCAGAATCTCAAGTGAGCGAAATACTTCTGCTCAGAAAAAGACTAATGTGCTTTGTAGAGACCAAACCCCATAACCATGATTTAATAATAAGGAATATTTTCATTTCAAACGACTTAAGAACATCTTTAAAGGGATAGTTTCTCCTTAAGTAAACTTCAAGAATTTTATTCTTTGCAACTTTTCAATTGAAATTGATTAAACTTCTAGAATTGTTTTCTGATAGAATGCTCTATCAGACAATTTTATTGTTATTTTTGACTGTTTATTAGTTTTTATTCATGACTTCCATGTCTTGGTGGTGAGGGTAAACTAACCCTGGCAACCAAATGCCTGCTGAAATTCAAAACTGGGTAACTAAACAATAATAATAAAAAAAAATGGAGACCAAATTGCCTAAATCATACTAAAAGTTGACTTAAAGGTTACCAGCCTCTTAAAACCCCCTTCCTAGAGCACAAATGTTTAGCTAATCATAAACATATTCTGCACAGACAGAAATCCAAGACCCAAAATAAAGTATGCAGATGTAGCCCCATAGATCACCACTTGTTATTTCCACTTCAACATCTTAAAGCTGCAATATAAATAATGTATTTTGGATAATACAGTATCCATCCATCCTTTTGCAGTACTGTAGCCAGTCAGTTTGGTTCTGTTTAATACAACGTGCAACTTGATAGCTCGTTTTTTATGTAAGAGTTTATCTGGAATATGTACTACATCAATGCATGCAATAAAGTTTGTATGATAGCCTCCATTAGTGCTGGGAGTGGTATGGGTTATTTACTCGACAACCAATATTTCAAGAGCAAGGACAGAAATCTGTTATAGATTTTAATGCTAGACCCAACAGGTGGCCGTGCACAGATCTGGAGAATTTATTCAGTTTGGATCCTTCTGTCTGATCATCTTTGGATGTATACGCATCTCAGGGGGAAAGTTTTTAACAGAACAGTCTCTGATCTAGTATCCAGGCCATCTTGTGTTCATGTAGATGGCCATATCAAGTTGGATCAACTAAAACTGACCAGCGTATGCTTTATTAATAATGAAAGAGAGACTAAAGAACAGTTAAACTGAGCATACACCAGCAAGGTCACCTTACAAGTGGATCTGGGCCTGAATTGACCACCCATGAGCAGGGCCAAAGGCTGATACTATATTTGGTTCTTGGGCAATAATTGAATCATACAGCTGGGAGAGATTAGTCAAATCAAACCTCCCACATATAAGAATGAATGGACTTACACACAGAAGAAGCTCTGTATAAGGAATAATGTATGCCTTGGTGTTACTACTTTATTGAACATTAATGGAAGATGAATCCTATTTTTAAATAGAGAATATTTTCCCGTTAACTTTGTCTGTATTTTATATGGGTTTACCCCCAAAAAATACACATATTCTGTAACACCTACGGATGCATTAGTATGGAGCAAGTTTAAGTAAATGTGATATGTCACAAACCCCAATATGCCTTTAGTAAAAATTAATTTCCTGCATATTGTTCCAGCCCTTCCTGCCCACTGCAAGCACCATATGCGGCTGTCAAAATTATAGTGATTTAGGGAAATCTAAAATGTTTTTGCCATGTTCACTTGTTCTGCATAACTTAACACCCACTTACTGTTAATGCAACTGGGAACAATTAATGTTAAGAAACAAATTAAAAAATTCAGTAGGGTCTGTTGCTGTTCATTTTCATATCGCTAACGGAACTGCATCGCATATTGACATAAATGACCTGCCAAAACCAATGTAGGTGTTAAAGATATGTTGTGTGAGTGCATTAAATGCTGTGAAACATTGGGGAAGGAAAATGCTTCAAGTTCGATATACAATAAAGAAAAGAAAATATTTTAATTTGGCCAAAAGTGGCTTTCCAGATGGACAACTCGGCTTAAAACTGTGTTGTGGTGGGACGAGGTGTATAAAAAAATAAGGAGAAAGGATTAGAAAAACATCTTCTCAAAGAGACATTTAACTGCAGGAAATTACTTTTATATCATTGACGAGACACACCAATCTGTGTGGGAATTAGACTGTATTTCAGAAGAAGGAAGCAGCATTATTAAAGTCCTAGTTATAGGCCTTTACTACTGTATATTATGGTGACATTTACACTGGACATTCTAGGCATTAGTGTATGCTTTATGAGTAGCTCAAATGACATCAGAAAGCAAGAAATATGCCTACATGATTATGTTGGGATCTTCACCAGAAGTGCTTAGGCAGATTGGTCAGGATGGAAAATTCATAAAAGGGATATGGGAACTCACTAGTAATACAGCTGTTCCAAAAGTAACAGAATAATTCTAGCGAAAGCTTCAACTCAAACAGATCACTTGTCTGAAGGTCAACAGGTCCAGTTCCCATAAGTACAAAAAATAACTTCTTCTTTGTTTTCAACCAGATACCATTTGGGCAGGCAAATGGGAGGCCCCCATAATAAGCTGCCAACTTGGTCTGGAGGAGGAGAGTTAGCAGCTGATATCAGTCCATGTATGGTCAGCTTTATGGTTTAATTTATCATGGAAGGGCAAAATACAGGCACATGTCCTGTTGTTTTCACCTAGAAAGCACATTCCTCCCTTGGAAGCTGCACTTGCCACTGACAGAGAAAAGTCTTTGTATTGCCAGAACAAAGTGCAAAGAGTTGTGTCCGTCTGTGTCTGAAAGCCTTACTACAGAGCACCCTAAAGGTGGCCATACATGGGCCTATAAAAGCTGCCGACAGACCGAGTCGGCAGCTTATTGGCCCGTGTATGGGGGCCCCCGACGGGCTTCCCCAAACGAGATCTCGCCGAAAGTCGGCCAGATCTTGATCGGATGGGATTAAAAATCCTGTCGGATCGCGGCCGCATCTGTTCGTTGATGTGGTCCCGCGATCCGACCGCCCGTTTGCGAACGCTAGGATCCGATCGTTGGGCTCTAGGGCCCACGATCGGATCAGCCCGATATTGCCCACCTCAAGGTGGGCATATCGGGGGGAGATCCGCTCGTTTGGCGACATCGCCAAACGAGCGGATCTCTCCATGTATGGGGACCTTTATACCTGTCAGTGTGAGTTGGTCTGGTCCCCAAGTTATAGAGCAGAGCTTGCACTGGCTATGGGTATGGTACAAATGAACAAATAAGCAATAAAAATATTAATATATAATTAGGTCACTGTTTTTTTCAATGTGAAGGGACTTGGTTTCATTTCTGGTGATTATCCCTGTATCAACTCCCTGTGATGCGGAGCAAGAAATACGTTTCCTATGCTTCAAGGTTCCCCACTTAAAAACCAGGGATTCACCATCCTTGAAAAAGCCCAGATTTAGCTCGTACTGTATTCAATTTAATTAGTACCATTTTATAAGATTAAGGTACATTTCACTGGCAAAATAAGGATTTTGTAACTGATACAAGATGTGGACAGTTTTTTTAGATAAGCAAGGCAAACCTATGCCTTAGAAACACTGTTGAAAATGTACGCCACCTTGCAGTTTTACATGAGTACAGAAGGACAACTGATAAAACACTTTTTTTTAAAGACAGTGCCCCCTTGATTACAGCTACATATTTATTTAAAACGTTACCTAGCATTTAACTTTTATTAATATCCTTTAAATTTGTGTAGTTCTTTTTCATTTGATTCCGTGTGCTTGTCCAAGGCAGCTCAATAAATTGGCAGCTGGAGGGCAATACATCACAACACCCATGTAAACAATCCAGTGTTAAGCCTGCCCTGAGAAAAGATAAAGCACTCTGGGTAATTTATACATTCCCAGGCACTAATCATCCATCTAAGCCCTTTACAATCAAACATTCCATAAGGGCTACAAGATTAAGCAGGTACAAAGCAAACAAGTGGCAATTCACAAATGTCGCTTTTTCTTTAATTGAAAGTTGTGAATAATTTTATTACAAATAATTGCTATGTACCAAAAAACTGAGAAAGACAGAAAGAGAAAGATATGGGTTGAAAATGCACTCGCTTAAAGGAGAACGAAAGCTAAAACATAAGTGAAGCTGTATTACAAGTCTGTTAAACGAATCACTTACAGAACGGAGTTATGCTGTGTCCCTGGTGTCAAGTAGTAGGAACGGTGTTCTGATGAGAATTCAGCCTAGGACTAGTGACGTCACTGATTTTTCAGCCAGCTTCCTCCCTGCTGCCCGAGGCAACCTTGAGTCGCGTTGGGCCAAATGATATTGTCAGGACTTACCCTGGTCGTCTAGTGGGAAGCGGGGTCCATCACCGCTCCTTCCGCGTGGACGCCCGCTGCGCAGCTCCTTCCTCCTCCTGTGCCAGCTTCCTCCATAGGTGTGCGCTGCATGCACGTTCTTCACTTAAAGGCGCATTTGATGCGAAATTCAAATGTATTTAAAGCCCATTTGGATTACAGGATTTTGCCCGTTGTTAGGTTCAATTAGCTTGTTCCTGGGTGTTTGTTCTGTGTGATTCCTGTTTGATCTACTGTGTTTGACCCTTGCCTGCCTGCTTACTACTCTGACCTCTCCAATCCTGACCTTGCCTGCCTGAAACTACGTCGATCTCTCCAATCCTGAAACCTTGGCCTGTCCTCCGACTATTCTACGATCTCTATCCAGATTCTGGCGTGTCTGACTTATCTATCTGCTTGTGCTAGCCCGGCCTGCCTGTTCCTGGTGATGTACTTCCTTCAGTATCCTGGTGAGACGATCGTGCTCCTTTGCTAGTCCAGAACCGTTAGCTTTGCTCCTCGCTCTGTTAAGACCTGGCGGCATCCAATTAGCCGAACGTGACAGATATCATATTGCGCATGTTTCAGAGGCGCAGCTTTCCTCGCTTCTATGATGACGCGCATGCAAATTCAGCGCATGCAAATCCGGAGTGGTCTGACTGCTAGTACAGAGCGCAACGTCATTTATGACATGCTCCTGGTGCCAGGAGGAGTGTTTTTCGCGCATGCACAATACAGAGGAAGAAGAAAAGAAAGCGTGTAATCCTTTATGGCGGCGGCATTTTACCGAAGAAGAGCTGTACATGATGAATTATTTTCTGCTTTTATATTCACATACGTAGGTGAGCTAAAAATGTAGTGATTAAGGGCATCTTTATAAGAACTTTAGAGGGAGGTAGTGCATACATTTTGCCTTTGCTTCTCCTTTAAAGCTGGGTGCCAAGAACCTTAAAAGTACAATACAATATAAATGGTTTGCAACATGTTTCTTCCATCAATTTTACCATATCACCACAGGTATCACGTTTTGGTAGTTGCTGTCAGTAGGGTTGCAGTAGCCAATAGGGTTGCAGTAGGGACATCCCTTTTTTCAGAAGGGCTGCCTGGGTCAGAACTGCCTAGAGTGACGTGATGATCAGTCAGTCACCGATTGCCACATCATAGTCCTGCCCCTGCAACATCATCTCCCCCAATGGCACAACCACACCACGGGGCACATTTACTTAGCTAGAGTAAAGGATTAGAATAAAAAATACTTCGAATTTCGAAGTATTTTTTTGGCTACTTCGACCATCGAATTGGCTACTTCGACCACGACTTTGAATCGAGCGATACGAACTAAAAATCGTTCGACCATTCGAAGTACTGTCTCTTTAAAAAAAACTTCGACCACCTACTTCTCCACCTAAAACCTACCGAGCATCAATGTTAGCCTATGGGGAAGGTCCCCATAGGCTTTCTAGCCAATTTGGGATCAAAGTAAAATCGTTCGATCGATGGATTAAAATCCTTGAATCGTTCGATTCGAAGGATTTAATCGTTCGATCTAACGATTTTTCTTTTGATCGTTCAATCGCAGGAAATGCGGTAAATCCTTGACTTCGATATTCAAAGTCAAAGGATTTTACTTCAACAGTCGTATATCGAGGGTTAATTAACCCTCGATATTCGATCCATAGTAAATGTGCCCCTACATGTGATATCACCTCTCACCCCCTGTCCAGAAAGGAAGATGAGGAAAGGTGGCAACCCTAGCTGCGAGCCCTTCCTACATTTTGTAGCCATATTGGAATTGCTGTTAAAGTGACCTAGGGCACATATCATCTTTAAAAACAATATTTTTACAACATATTTGAGTTCAGCAATATATTCAGAAACCACACACTCAGAGGCCTTTGCAGTCTTACTTTTTCAAAGGTAGACTATGCCAATTAGGTGATAATCAATCTTTTCAGAAAGGAAGCAACAGCCCATTCACTTTTCTTATAAGAAAGAAAGAAGAGTAAATGGCATGTACAAAAGCAGCTGACTTCCTTGTTGAAGTAGGAACGCTTCCGTCAGGGTTTCCTCTGGCTGCTCTCGCTGAAATCTAAACTCATCACTCATAATTCTACTTGACTTGACTTTAAGAAATCCTTGCCAAAATCATGCAAGCCTTGCCTGCAGACACCATCTCAAAATGTACTTTCCTAGGAATGGGGAGCAGGCTTCAAGTTTCTCAACACAGATACCTTAAGAACAACTTTCAACAAATACATTAATTTACGTAATTAAGTATTTGGGAAGAATGAGGTATCACTATAAGAGAAGACAATTATTGCTAATGGATATCCCTTATGAACTTACCCAGCATCGAAAACTCCTCATTTATTTAAAAAAAAAATGTTGGGCTATAAAAACAGAAACCGACATGTTTTTTCATTATTCTCTCATGGTAAAAGATGAATTATTTTTAAAGGGTCCAAAGCAAACAATCATCATTTCAGCTTATGAATCCTGCAGGTTCTGATGAATATTTAATTATCTTGGAAAATTTGACTATGCAACGTTCAACGAAACATGTTTCTTCAATTTCAAACTATGTTTCTTTTATTTAGTGGGTGGCGTAGAAATGAATCCAATATGTTAACATAACTATGCTCCAGAATTTCCCAAAAGAAACGGAGGAATGCTCAACCAGTATCTAGTAAGGGTATGGCCTTTATTAGGCATGCACCGAATCCACTGTTTTGAATTCGGCCGAACCCCTGAATCCCTCAGGAAACAGACCGAATAACGAATCCGAATTTGTATATGCAAATTAGGGGTGGGAAGGGGGAAACATTTTTTACTTCCTTGTTTTGTGAAAAAAATTCCCTTCCCCAAATCAAAAATAGGTTTGGCCGACAGTAAGGTAACTAGAGGGGGACGGGAGCACCCCCTGCTCCCCCGGTAGTTCCGCCACTGTTGGCCGAGCAGAAGGATTCGGCCAAATCAGATTCCTGCTGAAAAAGCCTGAATCCTGGGCGAATCCCAAACCGAATCCTGGATTTGGTGCATCCCTAGCCTTCATAGCAGGAAAAAGAGATAGAAGGGATCCCAAGCAAAAGGGTTTTCTTTATATCCAGACAAAATCTGAGCATACTTTAGTGTTTACATTAAGTAATCCGACTGATTATCTGATATGCCAGTGGGATTTATTGCTACATGTAATCTAAACATAAAGAATCAATCTCGTTATCAGTAGCATTCTTATTCTGTTGCAAAAAGTGATTTCACTGGTTCAAAAACCCTAACAGATGTTTTTTTTAAACATTTTATAATGTATATTATTGTTTTATAGACTCTTTTGCTTCATGTTTAAAGATCCATCGTAGAGTTCTACCACATCATCAGTCAGGCACAAGTTTCAATATGTAATCTTCCCTTTCCAATCTTCTTTTATGTTTTTGCTTCTATTTTTTCCCCCTTTGCTTTAATTAAGATTGCATTCACAGTATTCCAACATATTGAAACCACAGCTGTCATCAGCCTGCCAAACAGAACTTTGTATAATGTTAAAAACACCTCCTTGTGCTTCTTCCAGATCTTTGTTTACAATCCATATCGGACTTCCTTTCTACAGAGCTGCTCACCTTACTGAGTATTTATCAGTATAATGTGCTTTGTCTATGGTCAGGAGCGCAGCTAACTTATCGAATGACCGGTTTGTATAATAAGCACTGTGCCTTTCAACTGGCCATTTCAAAATGAGCACTTTAAATAAAATGAAAACAAGACCAAATAGAATTTGATCACATCATTTTCATGGGAAGATAGGTAAGTCAAAAACAAATCAATGAAGAGTTTCTAAAAATAAACCTTTGGTTCACCAATATCAGATCATTTTGTAAACCAGCTATCTTTCTGAATATGTGTGTCTACTATCTAAAAAGGTCCATCTTAAATGGTTAAAGTTAAATGGTTTGGCTCATCATGATGCAACAACTTCCACTGTATCCCCCTTTTCCATTCTCCCTTTTCCAGTGCAGTAAATGGACCACCATTAATGAAGTGGTGGGCAAATAAGTCTGAACCAGTCATTAGACCCCTGGTCCATCAATCTAATCACATTAGCGGCTTCTGCAAACCCACCAGGAAAGGATTACAATAGCAAACTGTTGTTGTCCTTTTCCAGCCAGCCCAATCAATATTTGGCTAAATCCCAACAAGATAGATCATCATTTTGGTCATATACAGCAGAGGTTCCCAACTGCCGGGCCGCGGCTCACCAACGGCTGTGACATATCTGAACTAGGCCGCTGAGCCAAGCCCGCATTTGACGCGGACACACCGGATTTGATGCAGATGCACTGAATTTGACGCGGACACACCAAATTTGATGCTGGCGCGCCCAAATTAGATGCAACACGCACAAAATTTGTTGCAGCGCACACAGTTGACGCCCCTGCCTGGTCTAAAAAATTATGTCTTTGCACAAGTCCCCGGGGCAAAAAAGGTTTTGGACCGCTGACATACACCATCGGATAAGCTATGATAATGTCTAGGCCTTTTTGTAATTTAACTGAACCCCCCATATGTATTATAAGGCACTAAGTTTGCCCAGGAGCAGTAACCCATGACAACCAATAAGATTCTTGTATTTAAGCAGGTGACTAGTAAATGCTACCTGCTCATTGGTTCATACGGATTGCTGCCCCTGGGCAAACTTAGAGCTTTTTATTACATAATCCCATATATGTTCTAAAGTCATTGCAAAACTATGCACCATTGAAAGTCATTTTCTGACCAACTGCTACAATATATAAAATAACCTACAAGTGACATTAGGGGACTGATGTAATCAATCAAAATGGAGGGAAAAATGTGTATTTGAATAATTACCCCAAACCATGAAAAACAAATACAAAAAAAACGAAAAACTAGCAAGTTCACGGCAAGAGTCATTGGGAGTTATCCTTTTCCAAAATTAAAATCTTTTTTTTTTTTTTGAGCTTTCAGGAGGTTTTTTTTCCTTTGACATTGCATAAAAATACTTATGAAAAAAAGTATTTTGAGGTTTTCATATTTTTATTCAGATTCGTCCCACATTTTATTAGTTCATGTTTTTTACATTTGGATCTGTTAATAAGTAGACATTCGTTGTTTTTGTTAAAAATTTGAAATTGGTCAATAACCGTAAGCCTTGCTGAATGCAGTGAAGTGCTATTTACAGTCATAAAGGGGCCCAATTACTTAGCTCGAGTGAAGGAATAGAATAAAAAAAAACTTTGAATTTCGAATGATTTGTTTGGCTACGTCGACCATCAAATTGGCTACTTCGACCTTCGACTACGACTTCGAAGTAAAAATCATTTGACTATTCGACCATTCGATAGTCGAAGTACCGTCTCTTTAAAAAAAACTTCGACCCCCTAATTCGCCACCAAAAACCTACCGAAGTGCAATGTTAGCCTATGGGGAAAGTCCGATCGAACCATTTTTAGTTTGATCGTACAATCGATCGACCGATTTTAGGGAAGTGCGGGCAATCATTCGAAATTATCGTGTGGTTAGTGGGATTCGAACGATCGTACATCTTACGATTTTTCGCCCGACATCTGTCAGGAAATTGATCGGCCAGGGTAAAAAATCTTTGTCGGTCCCAGTGCAATTTATCTATGTTTGCAGGGCCAAGCAGGCAGCTCCCCTTTGTTTTCCTGGCAAATTTGTCTTTTTAGTTGATGGTAAATACGATCGTTCCGAGAAGATCATGGTCTCACGATCAGGATCTGATCTTATAAAATCTCAACATCTATGGCCAGCTTTAGATAAATGCTCCACTTAACTCCACATAACTGCATCTATTGGTTGGGTTATGGAATCAAACGTAATGTGTCTCTTCAAAGTCCAACTTTAAAGCAGAACCATGCAGGTAAAATATTAGCTCTTTAATGCAGAAATAAGTGATTAAACGCACATTATCAATTCAGCTTAATAAATTGGGTCTCGGTTCACATTAGTCATGGTTTAAAAATAGCCCTCGGAGAATTTACATTATTCACAACATATTTGGCATGCGCCATTAATTTTCTCCTACAAATGATCGCCATCTGCATATTAAGCTGTTTACTAAATGATATGGCGACCAGCTATGATAGCAGTCATCCATCTCGCACATGAACATAAAATCTGAGCCTGCTAATGAAAAATAGGAAATCTGACAATGACAAAGAGCGGAGTGGTTTAATGAGACACCAATCTCATCACCGTGTTGTGCCAACTTTAGTGATTGTTTTCGGCTGTTGATGTTGTGGATTTCAGACGCTGGAAAGCCTGGAAGGCTCATAGATGACCCAAAGTGACTTTTTAGATCTTTTGACATTTTCCAAAAAAAAAAAGAGTGATCAAACATTATAGCATTGTGCAAGGGTAATATACAACTAACAATGCCATAGGCACAAGGGAAAGTACCCAAGAGGGCAAGGTGGCCAGTTAATTGTGCAGGAAACAATGTAAGAGTTATAGGCTGAGTGCGACATGACAATGTTTCTCCACCAGCCTGTCTCCACAGTTTCCAAAAATGGCGGTGTTCAGAAATTCAGAATAAAAGAGTCATTCTCATATCATGTATTATTAGTGATGGGCGAATATTGGGCGTTTCGCTTCGTGAAATTCACGAAACGGCAAAAAAATTTGCGAAACGGTGCCAGTGTCTTGTTTTTGACACTGGCATCCATTTTTTTCACTGGTAAATGTTCGCGTCGGTTTCGCAAATGTATTCACTGACAGCGATCGCGGGAATACGCCGCAAATTTGCGCCTGCCGAATAAATTCGCCCATCACTATATATTATTCATTGAAGGTGCTTGATGGACAGTCTATATTACCACCCAGGGCCGCTTCTGCCATGAGTAAAGGTGAAACCCTTGCCTCAGGCGGCAGCGAGCGGCCAGTTACAAGGGGCGGCAAAAAGCCGCCTATTGTAACTTTAAGAGCCGAACTTCTGGGTTTTAACCCGGAAATTCGGCTCCGCTAGTGCAAAGAGTACTATTGTGCTCAATGCACTAGCGATACTGCCCCCTTAAACCCGCTCCGATGCAAATTTTTAAGCGCGGAGCAGGAGAGGAGGGGGGCGGCATCTGGGCTGCTGCTTCAGGCGGCAGCAGCCCCAGAATCGGCGCTGTTACCACCCGTGTTGCCTGTATCTTTTTCCATCACTGCAGGCAATCTTAGAAGTAATCAGTTGCAATTATAGAGAGAAGATCTGTGCTAAAAGGGCGCAGGGGCGCGCCGCCAATGAGGCGAGCTGAGCCGAGCTGAGCCGCTCGCCTCAGGCGGCAGCGCCTGAAAGGATTCCAGGGGCGGCAAAAAGCCGCTCCTGCACCTTTAAGAGACGAATTTCAGGTTTTTGAACCGGAAATTCGGCTGTACTATTGCGAGAGAGCGCAATTGCGCTCTCCGCAATAGTGTTTCTGCCTCCCCTCCCGCGTAAGTTGGTTGAGTGGGGGCGGCATTGCAGGGGCCGCCTCAGGCGGCTCCTTAGTCAGAATCGCCGCTAAAAGGGCGCAGTTCCTGTTTCTTGCACTCTGCCCGTTAAATCTGCAAATATTCATTCTTTTAAAGTGATAAATATCTTATTTTATAATTCACTGATTATTTTTCTGTAACTGCTAATGCCTCTTAACATAGCAAATATAAAAAGGATTGATACCTTTAAGGAATGAAGTATTATGGGAGTGTGTTTAGCAAGAATGTGATTTGCATTTGTTGCGAAGTCCTGAGCTCCATGGAAGGATTGTCATTTTGACCAATAGCCTAAACATTAGTTATACAGGCATGTCTCCATATCAAAGTCAGCATCATGTTATTTAGCTGTCACAGCTTACCTTTCAAATAGGATGCATTGGTCTTATCTTCTGCACTTTAGCCTCTCGTTGCTATAGGGGAGAATACCAGCCATGGCTGTAATTTACAATTTGTGCCAGAAGCAAGAAGTCAGATAAAACATGCTTAACATGTTTTCCCTGGCCCTTAGTTTAGCATTTAAATACATATTCTTTAAAAAAAAAAATAATAATAATAATAATATATATATATATATATATATATATATATATATATATATATATATATATATTTATTTATTTATTTTTTACGCTTATTTATTATTACATTTTCTTGAAAATTTCCTTTGCGGGGAAAAAAAATCAGATTTTAACGTTTTTTTTTTATTTTTCATACGTTTTTTCAAGTTTTTTCGGATTTTTCACCCAAAAACTCAGATTTTTGCCAGTAAACTCAAAAACGTTGAGGTATTGCATGAAACCCAGCGCACATCAAAAAATCATTGGGACTTCTCCTTGACTTATATGCAACCTCGGCGGGTCTGAAATGCTGGATTTTCTGATTCAGACTTTTCCATCCTTGGGGTTTAATAAATTCGAAAAAAAACATTTAAAAGTCAGATTTTATAAAAAAAAAAAAATCACAAATTGTTCAGGATTTTTGCATTCGGAGTTTAGTAAATAAACCCCATAGTATCATGTTTACGAAGATTTACTTTATAAAATGACATTATACAGGATAATAGCCATGCACAATTTAATGGGAAAACACTAGCACCTAACATTATTATTTATTATTTAAAGTTCTTCAATATAGCTGTAGAATGCAGAAATAAGACGTTATGGGCTACATATCGAGTATTGAGGGTGAGTTTGTGATGCATTGGCGAACACTGAAGCAATCATTTATTATACTGAAACTCTGACAGGACTTAAAACACATGTATTAAGATTAAAAAGAGATTCAAGTTGATCACAAGGCTAGGATTCCAGAATGATGCTTTCACTACGAAAAGTAAATAACGGACTGGTGAATGGTTTTTGAATGTCTTCCTTCTGTATACAAATTTGTGTCTGGATTTCCCAGGTAGCTGTGTACGTAATGCAGTGCTGTGAACTATGTTGTCACTTTATTTATTACAAGATGAGGATGATCATAATAATAATAACAACAATAACAATAAATGAAGAATGACTTGCCATTGTCCAAGCTAGGTCTATGACTAGGAATACATTTATACATAAATAAAGTACATAAAGCATGGGACCATCATCAAAACAATAACACATATCGCTTGTTATTTAGAGTGGGCCAAGTGCAGTCTTACATCATTCTACTACTTATCCTACTCGCTGGCAACTATGGAAGTGAATCGGCTCCCCAAGCTTCTGCCATATCAGCGGTACACTTCGGGAGAAAGCTATCCAAATAATCTCTAGATTTTAGGATCATATGAGTTGAGTTGTTGTATTTAGAGAAACAAGTTGCTGAACGAGGCCAAAAAAAAAACAGACTATGTTATTCCTTTTCTCCACTTTTTGCCATTACGCACAGGATATTATTGTCATTTTGTTTTTTAACACACAAAACGACACATGAAATGAACCCACTTGTGATATACAGTATGATAAAGCAGAAGGAAAGCTACTGAAGCAGTTTATTGCCAATAGATTAGCAAGAATAGTGCAAGCTATAACACTATATTTATTCTGCAGAACGCTTTACCATACTTGAGTAAACAGCTCTTGAAGTGTTCTTTATTTGTTTAGGATAGCAACTGCCATATTGGCTTGGTGTGACATCACTTCCTGCCTGAGTCCCTCATAGCTCTGGGCTCAGATTACAGCAGGGAGGGGAGGAGGGAGGGGGAGAGGAGCAAACTGAGCATGCTCAAGGCCATGCCCTGGAGGTTTAAGCTGAAAACATGAAGTCTGATACAGAAGCCCATGTGTACACAATAGAAGGAAAGAAATGCTGTGTTTCTTTTGACAGAGGACTCAGAGCAGCATTACTTTGAGGGTTTACTGGTGTATTTATATAGACCTTTCTGATACAGCTTACTTAATTCTAGCCTTTCCTTCTCCTTTACGGGATCTCACACACAAGCGTTTCATGTTCTGTTCCTATGCAGTTTCTTGTTCTGTTTTTTGATGCCGGCAAATTTTTGCGACAGTTTCGTTAATTTATTCGCCGGCGGCAAAATAAGGAAATTCGCAGCGAATTCGCGCCTGGCAAATTTATTCACTATCAACAAAAGCACATGACAAATGGCGATTCACATAACTATCAATTACAATTCTATTTAAGAGAAGTCCTTAGTTCAAACTGTATAGTAGTTAATAACTCACTGAGTATAAGGCTGCATGCGACCCTTTCACAATCCCATTTCCCTTCTTGCAGATTATACATGCCAGAGAGAGAAGAAGATTTTCTCGTTACATAACCCAGCTCCTGGGACATTTCTCGCTGAAATGAATTCCGACTGCGGCAGTGACTGATTTGCGCTGCATGCAGGAACTGGAGAGCCACTAAAAGTTTTATGTGTGTGATGTCTGTGCTGTAAATCTGAATTCCTGTCAGGTTTTTAACCTGTGAAATGTGAAGGGGAATTTCAATAATGATCCAGCTCTGGGAGCAGGTGGTAGCTATAGAGTAGCATGCTCTCTGCCGTTAACAGCTTGCACACGGATTACAGAAACAGCCAAGAATTCGCTGTTAGAAGGAGAGGTGTTAATAACTGCCACAAATTATTTCTTTATTAGGAATACATTTGCTTTGTCTGCTCTCTGTGGAAAATCTGACCTATCTTTTTTTTTTGTACCTTGTATTGATCATACATTCTGGACTACAAGTTGCATAAAACAGTATTTTATATATGAAAATTGTATGAAATAGTTAACATTCTCTGCATACTCAAGCCTTCAACATCTGTATTTAGCATTCAACCAAGTAATTATAAAGCAGTATATAGTGGAACACAGCTGTACTCAACCCCCAGAGGTCCCACTGAGATACTGTTGCTTCTGAAGCTTTGCCTTTCTGCCTGGTGAATCATGAAATTGTGGTTGATTTCAAACTAAGGAGAAGATTTTTGTTTCACTTTAAGTGAAAAAAAATCAGTTCTCTAAAATTTCCTCTGCCCCAGCTGCAACCTCCCCCGCCCCACCAGAGCCACAAACTATGGGGCAGATTTACTAAAATTGTTTCCAATGACCGATTCATACACTTTGCACCACTTCGCCAAATTCGCCATTTCGCTAAAATGCAAAGTTGCATCCTGGGCGACGAACACTGGCGACTTTTCGCTAGTGATACTTCTTCAGTATGAGCATTTCATAGTGAAGATTCTCTAGCGTTTGTTTATGCCTAGCAAAAAGTCGCTAGTGATGTTACGCTTAGGTCAATTTGATTAGGGTCGGTACATTAAAGTCGTATGGACGTCTTTATTAGAGATGTTGGTGCAAATGCTTGAAGAGGCCACTTTTGGGGATCCAACGGACATCCCCAATAGATATCTGGCCAAAAGTCGGCCAGATGTCGATCAGGCAGGGTTAAAAATCCCATCGGATCGCAGGCGCATCTATTCGTTGATTCGATCCCGCGATCCGACCGCCCGTATTGCCCCCATTCTGATCCGATCATTGGGTCCAAGGGCCCATGATCGGATCAGCCAGATATCGCCCACCTCAATGTGGGCCGCCAAACGAGCGGATCTCCCTGTGTATGGCCACCTTAACTCCGGGCGGGAGGCAGGGCATGATTAATATGTATATATACATACATAGGCAAGAAGTATAATTGGGTAAATCTCAGCAACATGATGTTATTATTTAAGGAACGCCCTGTGCAACAATTACAATTAAATGTCTTAAACCTTCACGTATGACTGCACATATAAAGAGGAGCAGTTACCAGCTGCATATTAGCATGCAATATTTAGCTTATAGCTACACATCTAAGGGAAAGCAAGCAAAAGAGTCTCATGTTCATGTAAATAGATCTATTTAGTACTTTGGGAATGGGAGAGAGGGGGGTAATAAAATGATTATTATCATTAAAAACTCTTATAGACTGTTTGCCAGTAGAGAATGTGACTCTCTCTCTCTCTCTCTCTCTATACATTTCTCTGTTCTAAATCAAAACTGACAAAACGTCCCACTCTCCTTCTAGTTAAATGTTGTTGTCGCTCCCCTGTACGAACCTCACATATTCATTATTTGAACATAAATTATCATTTCCAGTTTAAAAAATATTAAGATACAGAATGAATTTGAACTCTGATATGGTCAGAACCATTTCTCTGGTGCTTTGCATGCAAAGAGGGAACTTTTAGGGGCAATTAATCAAATAAATGACTTTCAAATAGAAGCAATGTGTATGTTGGTATTTAGTACTTTGTTTTAGCTCTGCAAGAACTCTCTCCACAAAAACAGTCCCCTGATATTAAGCTGCAGCTTTAGTGAAAACACTTGCCTTTGTGATTTTACTGCACGTAACAAGAGTCGATTTCTCCCTGCAAGTATAATTCACGATAACCACTGCAGCAAAAAATGATTTCTAAACTGTACACAATATTACTTAGGGTGAGGTCACGCGGGGCATTTTTAAAAACACGCCAAAGCCAAAATACGCTAATGAAACCACATACGCATGATAATGTGCATTTTTCAGTCAGTAGTTTTCTTTTCCGAACATACATTTTTGGTTTTTCTCATTCCTCACAATTCCGTAACTTAAGCCAAGAGGAAAAGCAATTTACATGCCAAAATGTAGCCGGACTGATCATCAACACACATTGTAATTACGTCACCAGCAGACAACGCCGCAAATACATATATGTGCATTCATCTCACTAGAGTTTGGTCGCAGATCCCATAGAGTTCAATAATATGGTGTTTCCATATTGGCTTTTCTGCTGAAAACACGAATACTTGCGTCTTGTGGCGGATGTTGGCTCGCAAACGCCTAGTGGAAATTGTTATAGTGCATATTGCATCATTTTCAGTAGGGCTTCATTTAGCATGTATTTACAATCGGCTGGGCGTTTAAAAAAAAAACCTCTGTGACCTTGGCCTTAGGCTTGCCACCTGTCCAATTTTGAACCAGCTTTTCATTGGACTGCCTGGTTTAAAACTTTCTGGTCAGTTTTCAACATTGTGAAAACCAGAGAGAAATCCACCTAAGTGGTGCAATAACTACCCCAAAATTATGGCTCTGCCCTAAAATGGCATCATATCCACCCCAACATCATCAACATGTTTGCAACCACCCAACCAATGCCATTGGCCTGCCATAATATTACTCAGTTTTCAGAAAAAAAGTGCACATTTTAAGCCTCTACAAAAAAAGAGCAAGATGCATAATGCGCAGCTCTTTGCTCTCCTAGAATGGAGTTAAAGGGTCTCTCTATATAAAGCAGAAGGTCGGCAGCATCCAGGCCTAGATTTGTGGCAAAGGCCTAGGGCAGCAAAAATTTTAGAGGTGGAATGCTTCCCAGCTGCTTTCTAAGAAGCACTGGAGATGCGGAGCTCTTTTACTCTACTGTATGCACAATTCAGAGCCGGTGCTCTTGCGTATACATGTGTGTGATCACGTGAGTGCTAGGACCCTGTGGCCTAGGGCAGCATATAGGCAACCCTAATTTTCACATAATTCAGAACATGCAAGTCTGGTGCACTGGGAGGTGCAAAGCTTATGCTTATGGGATAGGGCTCCTTTGCACATGACAGATCTGCATTCTGCATCTTGCACTGGTTTTTCATGAAGCTCAGGGCTTAGAGAGAGGCAGCTATAAAAACTACTGATTCCAGCTACAACATGTTAGTTCTTATATAAATGATGATGATTAAAAATATAAATATTGCATTTTCGCTAATCTACCTTTAAAATAAACATTCTTTTTTTCTTTTCCAAAGAACTGCCTTCAGCAAATTCCAATCATCGGTTAGAAAACCGTGCTGAAATATTTAAAAAGGGTAATTATTTGGTGATAATTATTGCTGACTGCAGTTAATCACTGTAATGAACTAATGCAGAAGTACTTAAACCAGGGAAATGGATAGGGAATACATTAAAATTCTAATTAAAACACAACCCCAAAGAGGAGCCATGGCTTATTTGACTATCTATTGGACAATATAAACAACTGAAGTGTGAAGCAAGCAAATGTTCTGCACTGCAGGCTGCCATATTGCACATCCTATTGTGCTTTTAAATGCATAATCATTTATAAAGCAAGGACATTGTGTCCATACTCTAGCATAGTCTACTGCACTTCCAACTACTTCAAATAAAGCCAAATTGCAAGCAATCACAGTTTCAAATTGCAGGTACACACCAAGCATGGCTGAGATATTTTACATTAAAATGTTTGATCCCCATAATATTTTCAAGGTCTGTCTTTCAACAAATATCTTTCTTGGATGGAAAAAAATAATTCTTCCTTTATGTTATTCTTTTCAGCCACATGAGGGAGAATTAGATGTGATCTATTTGGATTTTGCCAAAGCATTTGATACTGTGCCCCACAAACGACTGCTTTCTAAACTAAGGTCTGTTGGGCTTAATGAATTTGGTTACACATGAATACAAAACTGGCTACAGGATCGGGTACAGAGGGTGGTTGTTAATGGGACATTCTCTACTTGGAGTAAGGTTCTTAGTGGGGTCCCTCAGGGCTTGGTATTGGGTCCACCTTTATTTAATTTGTTCATTAATGACTTAGGGGAGGGTATTGTAAGTAATGTATCAGTGTTTGCAGACGACACAAAACTATCCAGCTCAATTAATTCCATCTAGGATGTGGCATCCTTGCAACATGATCTTGACAAACTGGCAATTGGGGCAGCTAAGTGGCAAATGAGATCCAATGTTGATAAATGTAAAGTCATGCACCTGGGATGTAAAAATATCCAAGCCACATACCCTTAACCTTAATGGGACTTAACAAGGCAAATCCATACTGGAAAAGGAAGTTTGAGTCCTTGTAGACAATAAACTTGGCTGTAGCAAGCAATGCCAGTCAACTGTTCAAGGGCAAATAAGGTATTGAGCTGTATTAAAAGGGGCATAGATTTGTGGGAGAAGAGGGTCATTCTCCCACTTTATAGAGCACTGGTAAGGCCCCATCTAGAATATGCCTTACAGTATTGGTCTCCAGCGCTCAAACAGTGAATTAGAGAGGATCAAGAGAAGGGCAACTAAGCTGATAAAAGTAATGGAAAATCCCATGAGGAAAGACTGGCCAAGTTGGGGTTTTTCACTCTAGAGAAGAGGCGCTTGAGTGATTATTAATAGATTAATAGAAAGGAGGTTCCTGCTAAATGTTCGGAAGGTTTATTTTTACAGTGAGAGCTGTGAAGATGTGGAATTCTCTCCCTGAATCAGTTATACAGGCACTTGCATTTTTCTTGATTCCAGTTCTCATATATTAAAGTACAACATGATAATGTCAAGACATATATTTCTTCATATGGGGCATACTCAAGTTTATTTACCAAAAGTCAATATTTCAGTTATTGCCTATAACCTTTCTCAAGAGGTCTTAATAATCCTGGAGGAATATGTACAACTCTGTAGTTAGGGGGTAATTTTTTAATTTCTCACTTTCCATAAAACTTTAATACATAACTTAAGAATAGACTCAAACAATAAAACAATCGTAAGGAAACTGATGAAATTCACACTAAAATAACTTAATTGATAAAAAAATAGGTATAGAAAATGTAGAAATGTCCCAAAACCAGAACATATTTCACTTCAGGAGGAGCCCTCCTCTACTTGAGCACAAGTCACATGACCGGGGGTGCCTGGGAAACTGACAATATGTCTAGCCCTATGTCAGATTTTAAAATGAAATATAAAAAAATCTTTTGAAACGGATTTCAGTGCAGAAGTATTTTGGAGCCAGCACTATTAACTGATGCATTTTGAAAAAAAACATGTTTTCCCATGGCAGTATCCCTTTAACAATACAAGTGCCATATTAAGGGAATGGCCCTTTGCAGTCCAAGAATCTCACATATTTTCTGTATTTCATACTCAAATGTTAGAGATTTGTTGGAGATCTATATATCAAATAAAAATATGTACAATTCAAATGAAAATGCCACCATCTGGGGAAGTTCTATGTAAGGTAATGGAAGGTTTATTCTTAACATTAAGGGCCGATTCGCAAAGGGTCAAATATCGAGGGTTAATTAACCCTCGATATTCGACTGGGAATTAAAATCCTTCGACTTCGAATATCGAAGTCGAAGGATTTTAGCGCAAATAGTGCGATCGAGCGATCGAAGGAATAATCCTTCGAACTATTCGAAGGATTTTAATCCAACGATCAAAGGAATATCCTTCGATCAAAAAAATTTAGGAAAGCCTAGGGGGACCTTCCCCATAGGCTAACATTGAGTTCGATAGCTTTTAGATGGCGAACTAGGGGGTCAAAGTTTTTTCTTAAAGATACAGTACTTCGACTATCGAATGGTCGAATAGTCGAACGATTTTTTGTTCGAATCCTTCGATTCGAAGTCGTAGTCGAAGGTCGAAGTAGCCCATTCGATGGTCGAAGTAGCCCAAAAAACACTTCGAAATTCGAAGTTTTTTTACTTCGAATCCTTCACTCGAAGTTAGTGAATCGGCCCCCTAATGTAATTTATGTTCAAGTAGTTTTGAAATCATTGAATTTGCTGTATTTTTTAATTGATTGAATTTCTCCAATTTGCTTTTCTTATGGATTTCACCAAAAACGCTCAAAAATGTATCAAAATTCGCCAAATGGCAACATTCGACAAATGTATTGGAGTCAATGAGCATTTTTTCTTGTGCCAAATGCACTGGAGTCAATAGGAAGTATGATGTTTGTACCTTAGCTCATAAGCACTTGACGGTTCCCTTTCTGATTCAGTATAAAGAAAAGTTAATGTAATTTAGCTATTTTTTACATTTGTCCCATAAAACAAACCAGATGAATCCACGGAACTAGAGAAAGACCCTTTTTAGCCCGATGAAAAAAATCATGTATCTGGTAATTCATATTACAGACCTGTAGTCAAATGACTAGGGGAAAAATTTTAAATATGCAGCCCAATTTGGAGCCAACAAATTCCAACACACTAGCTTTGGACTATAAATTCTTTATTGTTATTATTATGGTTTGTCCTTGGAATTGTTTCAGCCCACACAGCGATAGAGTTGGCATCATTCTTTAAAAATATAATTCACCACCTCTCTGTTTCCTTCGGAGACCTTGCTCACATCTCCTCTTTGAAAACTTCAAAGCCAAGGCATGTCTAGTATCACATTTAAATGATTTTCAACTTTTCCAAAAACAAATCAAATCTACCAGAGAAGTGAAAATTGTATACTGATTTATATCAACATAAATCTTTCAACTACTATCAGCGTGCATGGTACTTTGTCCTAGACTAGCAATGTTGAAATGCCAGAAGGGCTTGGGTTTGTTGTCTGAGGCTCCTTGTTACTGATATACAGCCTGCTGGATGATTTAGTTGCTGGACTCTAACTTAGGATGGTATGGGTTTGACTTCTATGTCAGTTCCTTGAGGCCCGGGGCAAGTTAGTTAAACTTTCGATGCCTCAGTCATTGAATGTAGTTTGCACAAAAGGGCATGGAGCTGATATACCTGTATACTGTGCTCAGTGTAATTAGAAGCACTATATATAAAAAAATATATAAAAAAAGAAATGTAAATGCCATGACCAAATTCTTTTTCAGTTGCTGGAGCTATTGCATATAAAGGCAACTGTATTTTTCCTGACAACACAGTAGGTAATGTCCTATATAGTCCCAAACATAAATAATAATAGAAGGTTTGCCAATTACCTGGATGTACCCTTCTTTTACCTAGTAGGAAATACATATCATAAAATGTGGTTAAAAAAGATGAAGACTAAACAAACCTCAGGCTATGGCATATGTCTAAAGGTGGCCATACACTATAAGATCTGCATGTTTGGCAAGTTTGGCAAACATGAAGATCTTTACCCCAATAAGCCCACCGAAGGCAGGACAATATTAGGCCAAACAATCAGATTATAATCACAGTAATAGGTGCCAATGGGATAAGGACTTCAACTAGCTGATGCAGTGATGCTTGATGGTCAGGAAAAATCAAACCTCCCCTATTGACACCAGGCAGATTTCTGGCCAAATATCGTTGGGGAAGGCCCATCCGAGGGCCCAAAAAAGAAAAGCTGCTGAATCGGTCTAAATGACCCGAATCAGCACCTTAAATCTGCCCATGTATGGACACCTGTAGAATGACATTTTGTATTGAGAAACTTTATGGGAGCAAAAAAAGAAGAATAGAACAAAATAATTTGTTGCAGAATATGAACTACCATTATAGCGGCAGAGAAAGACCAACAATGAGAATATTATGCTACCATCTTCTCAATGTTTTTATACTAAGAGGAAAAAATAGTGTCCCATTAATGATTAATAACTGCTTAATTTAAATGCTTGTTTTAAACTGATTCTTTAGGGTAAGGACACACGAGGAGATTCAGGGAGATTTTGTCGCCTGGCTACTAATCTCCTTGTCTTTTGAGCAACTATCTCCCTGAACTGCCTCAGCGTTTTTCCCCATAGGCTACAATGAAAAGTCGCCTGTGCTAATGTACACACGGTGATGCGTTTTCAATAGTTGCCCAAAGTTGGCTCAGTGAGGCAATTTCAGGCAACTATTGAAAACGCATCGCTCTGTGTGCATTAGCGCAGGCGACTTTTCATTGTAGCCTATGGGGAAAAACGCTGAGGCAGTTCAGGGAGATAGTTGCTCAAAAGACAAGGAGATTAGTAGCCAGGCGACAAAATCTCCCTGAATCTCCTCGTGTGTCCTTACCCTTACAATAGAATCAACTCAACTATGTAAATGCTCTAATGTTTTACATGCCCTTAAGTAATAGCTGAATTCACACACACATACTCTGAAATGTCATACACATTAGCTATACATCTTGTCACTATACCCCTCCTCAGTAGATGGCAGGTCTCCTAAAAATGATTACAGCATAGCAGCAGGGATTAAATCTACTTGCTCTTGTAGGAAAGGTTACTGATCCCAAGCTAGGTGTGGAATTGTTCATTACCAGAGGGCATGCTCCTTGTCATATCTATGGTCAGAGGCAGGGCAAGCTGAGGTCAACCAGGTGTTATTCTAAGACAAAAATACAACTTTCAAGTCAAATGTGAAATGTAATGCCTGTCTCAGTTTCCCTAGAGTTAAGGGTTCTGGTAGTATATGTAATTTGCATTCTTTCTACTACTTCAATTATCACTAAAATTACGAGGTTAAATATTTTGCAATATGTCTTTTCATTTTTGTATTTTGCAATGAAGAAAAATGAAACACAATCATTAAGACTTTCTCTCCTTAGTAAACATACGTGTTTACACGGCATGTGTGCCATTAGATATGTGTCCTTGCATCAAAGACAATAACATTTTATGGTAATAAGAAGTAATAAGAAGAAAGTCTACTTTCTGTAGAGGACAATGTCTACTTTGTAGTAAACGTGAAAACACAGACACTTACGTCATTAGGCATGCTTTAAATAAGCTACCAATGAGAATACCGGTAAACAAACAATTTGAAATTTCCAGAGAGTTATAGAGCACAACATGGATAATAAGTACAAAGGGAAAAGACTGTATTTCTTTCACTGATTCCAGGACAAGGGTTTTATCAATAATAAAGAAAACTATACAGGGCAGTGTCATTCTGTGGCTACTAAAGCAAATAAAGTTTTTTCTTGCATAAAAAAGGCAAAAACTCAAGGCCTCTTTATAGGTCCCTGGTGAGGCCTCATCTGGAGTATGCAGTGCAGTTTTGGACTCCAGTCCTTAAGAGGGATATAAATGAGCTGGAGAGAGTGCAGAGACTAAGTGCAACTAAACTGGTTAGGGGGATGAAAGACTTAAATTATGGGGATAGACTATCAAGGTCGGGGCTGTTTTCTCTGGAAAAAAGGCTCTTGAGAGGGGACATGATTACACATTAATGGACATTATAGAAAAATAGCAGGGAACCTTTTTACCCATAAAGTGGATCACCGCACCATAGTCCACCCTTTTAGACTAGAAGAAAAGAACTTTCATTTGAAGCAACGTAGGGGGTTCTTCACAGTCAGGACAGTGAGGTTGTGGAATGCACTGCCGGGTGATGTTGTGATGCTGATTCAGTTAATGCCTTTAAGAATGGCTTGGATGATTTCTTGGACAGACATAATATCAAAGGCTATTGTGATACTAAGCTCTATAGTTAGTATAGATATGGGTATATAGAATTTACAGATGCACCGAATCTAGGATTCGGCCTTTTAAGCAGGATTCGGATTCCACTGAATCCTTGTGCCTGCCTGAACTGAATCTGAATACTAATTTGCATATGCAAATTATGACCGGGAAAGAAAATCACATGACTTTGTCACAAAACAAGGAAGTAAAAAAATGTTTTCCACTTTTTTATTTCCAGCCCCTACTTTGCATATGCAAATAAAGATTCGGATTCGATATTCGGCCAAATCTTTCACAAAGGCCGAATCCAAAATAGTGGATTCGGTGCATCCCTAATATAATTTATGTGATGGTATGGAGGGGTGTGTGTATGGATGCTGGGTTTGATTTGGAGGGGTTGAACTTGATGGACTTTGTTTTTTTCTACCAGATTGAACTATGTAACTATGTTATATTATTGAAATATGAAGACTTTACGTCTTATTTGTAGGAAGGGGAGGCAAGGCACAATGTGCAAAAAAAATGCAAAGACCATGTTTTGTTTTGAGTTGAGTCTGCTGCTTACAAGTAAAACAAGCAAAACTCCAACCATTGCATCTCTGAAATGTATATGAAGCAGAAAGAAGGAATGTCAGGGGCTCTACAGAGGGCTGGAACATAAGAAGAATATAAGGTGCTTAGTGCAGACCTTAAAGACATGGTTGCCTTGTGCTTTGTGCTGGATGCACCACTAAAGAAACAACTGAGATCAAAGATTCTCAGTGAAGGTGGCTCATTATATTCTAGCTACAATATGTGCTTACTATGCAAACCTAATCCTTCAAAACAGATTTTATTTTAGACCATGTTTGCAGCATAATTGTGCTCAAGAAGTTATCGCACATACACTATTTTCAGGGTCCTACTGCTTTAACAACAATAGAAAGAAATACAAACAATTCCTATGATGCAATTAGTTCTTGACATGAGAACTGATTGGACCAAAGGGCACACTAAACACAATTTGTTTTCTTAACTTCTTACCATACTCCTTATAACTACAATGTATGGCCCCTCTGGGATCTGAATTGTTATGGGATAATAAAGTGACAACCTTTCCACTCATGGTTTCCAGGCCACTTGCATAAAGTCTTAGGAAAAACCTTTCTCTACAATTATTGCTTTGACAGTTTAGTACTTAACAAATTGCCTTCAAGCTCATGGTTTATACGGAACATTTCACCTGACACTTGGTTAGATTAAGGACTGGTTTTATGTTATTTTGTTGTTTGAAGGCTGCCAACTGGATAGACTTTATGTGGGTCACCGATCTGCCCATTTTTAGCTAACTAAAACTGAAAAGTGATTTATTTTCAAAACTGTATTATGTCAACAGAGGTAACCAAATCTGCCCACACAGCCCCAAGACAGGAATATCCAATGACTGGTTGTGTATTAGTGCAAGTTGGACAGGCAAATGTAGGTACATTTCCATGGTGTTCAAAAGCTATGACAAAGTGGTTTCTCTAGAGCTGGCCTAAATGTGATATTTGGTTGCTGTAATCCAAAAGGAGCTGGTGATCTATTTTTATTAAACTTTACATCCAATCAGCAGGTTGTATTTAAGGATTGAGTTAATGTAGAATAATAGCACAAATAAGCTTGGCTGCTATTGGTTGCAAGACATGGAAAAGGTTGGAAATGTCTGTTAAATTTCCCCTTAAATGCTTACAGCTCTTGGTTGAATTATTATTATAATATCATGTATATCTGGCCTGACAGAGATCAAGTATTTTTATGTAAGTTCCTGCCAATACTAACTATGCTTTCCTCTTCAAATGGCATTCACAAATAAAAAAAGAGAGAGAGATGATGCTACAAATGGATGCTCTACTTCCCTAGACAAGAGCATTTTTCTTCACGGCAGTGCAATGAATTCTACAGATTTTATCTGCCAAGTAATACTGGTCAACTGCCCTGTCTCCCTTTGGCCGTGGTGACCTGAAATGGTTGTTAAAAAAGGTTCCATTTTGTGGCCTTTCACACCTATTCCTTAAGCAGTCAAACATCTTTGCACATTCATTGGGACAAAGGTTAAGTGGTGTTAAAAAATGCTTTTGTTTGTTGCTGAATACTTTTAAATTAAAAAAAACCCTCCAAAGAAAAGTCCACTCATACTATAAAACCAAATGATCTTGGATCATTAGTCAGGATTAGGGTTGCCACCAGGCAGGTATTTTACCGGCCTAGCGGGTAAAACACCTGCCGGGGCCGGTGTTACAAATTTACCGGCAATGTAGCTGCCGGTAATTTGTAATACACTAAGAAGTGTGAAGTCAGAAGCAGCCCAAGATTGTGGATCTATGTACTAATATTTATTGGGTTATTTATCAAAATCCAAGTATTTCTGATTATTCAATTAAAAAAAGTCAGACCAAACTAGAATCCACGATTTGACCTTATTTATTGTTATTAAAAAAAGCTCAATTTAATCAGATCTGGGAAAAACTGGAACAAATTGAGCGAAAAACTGGATCGGACATTTTTTCCTGATTTTTTTCCCCAAATTGCTCTATTTTTTCGGGTTGCTGTCATAAATGGTACAAAATGGTACAGTTTTTCTTCTTACTACACGTACAATAACGTTATTGGCCATTTTTTCTTGTGGTGACTTTTTTATCTACTATAGGTGACTTTTTTTGTCATAGTTTTTTTTGCAGATTGCAAATTGTGGAATTTTGACACAAATCCATGCCTGGTGTATAAATTTACTCATCACTACAAGGCCCTTACCATCATATATAAAACAGGCTAGTTCATTTCCTATCACATAGGCAGATTTTTTATAGCTTAATGATGTATAAAAAAGTGCATGCATTTTATATCATGGTTCTATTCTAGTGATGGGTGAATTTTTCCCATTTCGCTTCAACATGAAATTCGCGAATTTCAAGCAAAGTTCGAGAAATGGGCAGAAAAATGGCAAAACACGACTTTTGGTGCTGGCAACAATTCGCCGGCGAGTTTTGAGGCACATTAAAGTCAAAAAACTTTGACGCCAAACGCACAAATTTGCCGTGAATTTGCGCCTGGCGAATAAATTCACCCATCACTATTCTATTCTATCTGTCCTTGGCTGACTGCATTCTGTGGTCTTGTGCATTGAGTCAAAGTTGTATTTCTCTTAGTATACTTGGGTTAGTACATGAGCAAAGCATATTCCAAATATAACACAAATATAAAAATAAGAAAATGCATGTTAAGTACTGTCAGTTTTGTGCCACATTTGGAAAAGTTTTGTTATATAAAGTTGTTATATCATAGGGAAAATAATTTTATGTCCAACGAACGCACATTTTTACTATTATTCAATTAGTTTTTGGCCACTGTAAGATATAAAATACATCTGTTTCTTTTTGTTTTGTTTTTTCTCAACAAGGGTGTGAGTTTATGTTCATCTTCAGCTTTTAAGTCTCCCATCATAACAAAATATGTTAAGATGACAAGTATCTTTTGTACTAAATTAGCGGATCATTGGGTCATATGTGGGCCCCCTGGCAGACAAGTTTGATTACTTGTTATGTAAACCAATGGGATTACTGTCAGTCAATTTAGAGCAAATCTGAGCTGGTCATCTATCCCAATGGCATGTATGAGAAGCCGTGTTTCAGAGGCAGCACCTCCCTCTCGCTTCCCTCCTGCTATTTGATTTTTGTGACCAACCTATGGGATTTAGTCAAAGAATGACCATTCAAATCAAACAAATAACTTTTGGTTTTTGGTCTCCATCATACTCCATTGCACTTAAAAAAAATATATATATATATATATATATATATAAATCAGTAACATAGTATTTCCAATATACAATGAGTTTGTGAGATTGGATGCAGTAAAACACAGAAAAATCTTAGAGGATTATTTATCAAAATCTGAAAATGTCTCATAATTTGTAGACAAATACTCCAATCATATCCGCATTGATTTTTTCCCCCTTATTGTCAGGGAACCGGGAGTTCCCTCTGGGGAGTTGTCCGGATATAGGAGGAAGCCCCTCAGGAGGGATCAGGATCGTGGTATCCAGGGATTCAGCAGAAGGGGTAATCAAGTTCAGGCAACAGGTCAAAAGGCAGGCAGAATATAAACAGAGTCCAAAGTCCAGGCAGGGGGTCAACAACAAGAGATCAATCAATAGAATACTCAGGGAAAACAGCAACAGGGAACCCAGGAATCAAATCAGGAACAAGATCCTATTTTCGGGCGCCATCTTGGCGTCTCGGGCGTCCTTTTAAAGGGGTTTTTTGGCGCCCTTGCGTCGGCGTCAGCACGTCTGCGACCGACGCGCTGCGCCTGCGTCCGTTGCACCGTTGTGACGTCTTCACGCCTGCGCACTTGCGCGCAGGCGTCTCTGCGCCGGCGCCGCTACCCACGTGGCGGCCATGGGCGCCGCCATTTTGGGAGCGGCGTCGGAGGAAGTAGTTGCGCCGCCCGGAGCTCCTGGTCCTGCTCCGGGCGGCGATCGTGACACTTATTTATGAATACGTTTTCCTGAAAATTTCCTGTGCAGGAAAAAAACTTGTGAAAAAATTCGAATCATACAAACTTTTCTGATTTGAAGCCCGAAAACTCGGATTACTGCTTGAAAACAAAAGCCAACACAAATCAGGATATCTTCAGGACTTCTCCCATTGACTTCTACATGAACTTGGAAGGTCTGAGTTGGAGTACTTTTTTATTTGGACTTTTAACACCCTCGGGGGTTTAATAAATTCAAAAAAAAAAATCCATTTTTTTTTCCCACAAAAATTCCGATTTTATAGTAAAAAAAACGAGAGTTTTTGGCATTCAGGCTTTAATAAATAACCCCTTAATGTTCTGTTTTAGGTCAGGTTAAGGGTGCAAAGAGAAAGTCTTCAGCCATGCTTATAATAAATAAGCAGTGTGGGAGTCTCTAGGGTAAATTCAATTTACCACCACCATTAAAGATGATGTAATGCTTTACAAATTGAAGTACATTCTTTTTAAACCCATTAAGGCTCTGTAAACCAACTAATGGTACATTTTCCCACATTATCAAGCTGGACCAACAAAAAACAGAAGTGCATCTGAAACAGAGTCAATCCAGTCCTCAGAAGAGCTCAAGGGTAAGTCTTCAAAATACGTTTACAGATTGTACTTTTGGCCAGGATTTCAAAATCCCACCCAAGTAGAGTAAAAAGCCATGTACAGAACAAAGTTTATAAAGTCAATCCCTGCGTCCAATTTCTCTTTGAAGGAACGAGCATGAGTGTAATTAAACACATTCTATAGTGGATGGCTTCACATTTTCTCCGTTCTATAACATATTTTGCTCCATTCATTGACCTTATGTCAGTCATTAGGCAAGTACAGCGGTGTTTATTTCTATGGACAGGGCAGGGAACTGACAATGAGATCTGGTAAGAGAAGGAATTACAAAAGCATGGTTTAAGGCACGGCGCTTGCTTCCAAGAACAATTTGTTTCTCTTTTGTTGCTTTTGGGCGAAACAATGCATTAAGCGATTAAGAAATCCTTCAACAAATGAGTATATTTAAAAGCATGCAAAATATACTTTGTAGAGGGTTAATGAGCACAAGTGTTTTTCCATCTTTTTTGGTGGAAGTTCTTTTATTAGAAAATAAATATTTCCGTATGATTTTTATATTGAGCTACATTCTATTTGCAATTTTTTTTTTAAAGTCAGAACACTTGATTTTCCTCAGTTTGACAAAGAATAAAAGCATGATTACCATATATTTTTCAATTATGGTTCTCTTTTTCCATTTTGCATTAGAGTTAAAGGGCCAGTGTATCCTCTTTTTTAACACGACTGCAATCAATAGAGCTTGTGCTCAGCATACTTTTTTGACAATTGAAATGCATTGTTTTTGTTATTTCTTTACTAAACAGGGCACAATCTATAACTGAAAGTAAAGTCGCTACTTCCGGTTCTTGCACGCACAATCAAGGCAAATCAGCTGCCCAATCAGCATCTATACAACGAGCTGCTCCTTATCCAGAATCTAACAAAGCCTTCATCTGGGGGAAGGGGAGATGTTTCTTTATTTACATTTCTCTGCTCCACTCCTCAAAAAAGATTGAATACGTTATAAAGACACTTAAAGGGATACTGTCATGGGAAAAAAACATTTTTTTTCAAAATAAATCAGTTAATAGTGCTGCTCCAGCAGAATTCTGTGCTAAAATCCATTTCTCAAAAGAGCAAACAGATTTTTTTATATTCAATTTTGAAATCTGACATGGGGCTAGACATATTGTCAGTTTTCCAGCTGCCCCAAGTCATGTGACTTGTGCTCTGATAAACTTCAATCACTCTTTACTGCTGTACTGCAAGTTGGAGTGATATCACCCCCTCCCTTTTCCTCCCCAGCAGCCAAACAAAAGAACAATGGGAAGGTAACCAGATAACAGCTGCCTGGTAGATCTAAGAACAGCACTCAATAGTAAAAACCCATGTTCCACTGAGACACATTCAGTTACATTGAGAAGGAAAAACAGCAGCCTGCCAGAAAGCATTTCTCTCCTAAAGTGCAGGCACAAGTCACATGACCAGGGGCAGCTGGGAAATTGACAAAATGTCTAGCCCCATGTCAGATTTCAAAATTGAATATAAAAAAAAATCTGTTTGCTCTTTTGAGAAATGGATTTCAGTGCAGAATTCTGCTGGAGCAGCACTATTACCCGATTCATTTTGAAAAAAAAATGTTTCCCCATGACAGTATCCCTTTAAAGGGAAAAAGCAAATCGTTTCTTAAAACTGCAATTATTTGATTAAAATGGAGTCTATGGGAGATGGCCTTCCAGTAATTTGGATCTTTTGGATAATGGATCCTATATCTGTACTTGCATCTCAACAGGTTTTAGGTGGTGATATATTTATTTCTCATTTTTTGCACTTTTGTTTTGAATAGTCATGATTTTCACCCCTCCAGACCCCACCCCCTCACCACCTTCTGCTGGAGTAGCACTATTAACTGATGCATTTTGGAAAAAACATGTTTTCCGATGACAGGATCCCTTTAACTAAGATGGCTTAAAATTTCACTCCATTTAAATTGAGACCACAGTGGCTCAATGGGAAGAACTTCTTCCTTGCAGCACTGGGGTCCTGAGTTTGATTCCAGCTTGGGCTCTATCTGATAGAGGTTTGTATGTTTTCTCTGGGTACTCTGTTTTCCATCCACACTCGAAAGGGCAAATTCACTAACAGGCAAATTTTCACCAGTGTCTGCTTTGCACCTTTTACACCACTTTGCCAGGTGCAAAAACGCTACCAATATGCTAAATCACTAAATTCGTAGCTACGTAGCTGACAACTTTTCGCTAGCGTTACTTCGGCTGTGAGAGCATTTCATATCAAAGATGTGCTGGCATTCATTTGTGCCGAGTGAAACTTCACTAGTGATCTTGCGGTAAGGTCAATTTGCATAGGGTGGGAAATTTAAAGTTGTATGAACGTCTTTATTATAAATGTTGCTGCAAATGGTTTAAAATCCAATACATTATTGGATGTCTTGGTATCAACCCATTAAAAATGCTATTTCTCTTTTCACCTCTCATTTCATGCTTATATAACACAAAGGTAAAGTATTATAGCAAAGTAATGACCGATGTAAAAAAAATAATTGGATCTATATGTTGTCCCATCCCAAACACACATTTACACTTAACCTTTAATCTAAGAATGGCATATTTTCCAAAGGAATCTGTCTGTATCACAATGTGGCCTCTTTATACAGAAGTAAAGTAACTATTTTCAATTCAGCAAATGAAAGAGGAAAGAAAAGCCCACAGCAATACTGGGTATTTCATTCAACACAAGGGAAAAGACACAATTACAAGCCTGATTAGGACTGTGACAAAGGATTTGCAGGTTTAATTAAACAAAGAGGGCCCTCAGCTCTTTTAGAATAAACATGCAGCGGCTAAATGGATTGGAGGGAATTCTAATATATTTAAACATTTAGCTGAATAATCATAAATCAGTCCATTGACCAGCAAAACACAGATGCACCATGAAAGAGAGTCAACGCAACTCTGGCAAAGTTATCAATGGTCTGTCTTACCTGGTAAATATCACAATTGCCAACATTATATTAAATGGATCCTGAACAGAATTTTACAGGCAAATTGTTATCGCAAACAAGGATTGTATGCTTTTAGTACAGAACAGAAGAAGGTTTTTGCTGGTTGTTCTGCTTATGCACAATTCAATTCTATCCAAGTCCCAGTGGCATAATTATAGAGGACCCATTGTTGGTGGACGAGAGCAGCAAACTGCCAGTTGGCTTGGGAGAGCACACACTGAGGCAAATTGAGTAAAGAGCGAATTTTTGCCAGCGATGGTTCCACCACACTTTGCACCACTTCAGCAGGTGTAAATGTGTTACCACTACGCAAATTCAATAAAATGCAAAGTTGCGTCTCTGTAGCTGAACGCTGGGGAAGTTTTGCTAGCATTAATTAGTCAGCGCGAGAATTTCATAGTGAACTTTTGCTGCCTAGCGAAACTTCGCTTGTACACTTAAGTCAATTTGAATAGGGCGGGTACAAATAGGTCATATATATATGTCTTTATTAGAGATGTTGGTGCAAATGCTTATTATTAAAAATGTCCAAGGAAGCAAAATAAAGACAAACGAGATCCTCTAATGCCCTGGACATGAGCCCACCCTAAAACAAATGTGGCATGCCCCATATATTGGTTAAAAAATGTGTTAACACAAAACTCTTTAATAGTTAGGACTTTTGAAGGCAATCCCGCTTTAAAATATGAAAAAAAAACGCCATAGTTTTTTAGAACTTTTATGACACTTCGGCATACAGGATATGATGACACTGACATAAGATTGAGGAGGATGTAATTTAATTTTATCAGTTCGCCGGGTCTAAGGTGGCGAAGAAAATCTGGCAAAAGAGGTAACGTTCTGTAAAATTCGCATTTAGTAAATTTGCGGAGTAACAATCGTTCGCCTGAAGGAGAATTCGCCTGATGATAGGGAGCAAAACTATGCTAGAGACGGTCTCTTTCGCTAGCAAATTGTCTATGCCTGTTAGTAAATTGGCAATGTGCCTGTGGATGGAATTTCTGGTGAATTTTCGCCCTTTAGTAAAACTGCCCCGTTGTGAACTGTGCTCAGGAGAAAATGCATGGAGTGGGAGGCAGGGCCATATTTATATACAGAGGCCTATATAATCTCTAATTTGCATTTTGAGAAAAATAGCTGTAACAACATGCACAGCGTAAGTGATGTCACTTTCACAAATAGTTGGGTCCAATGCTTAGGGTGGCACCGAACCTAAATACTGCTTTGGTAGAGGGGTCCTGAAAAGCTCATCTTGTGAGGTGCCCAGGTAAACACTGTTACACACCTGCCAAGCCCTCACTTGTTAGACCATACCACCAATCCAAACATTTGTTAGAGCATTATAACAATATTAACATGTATTTATAGAGCGCCAACATATTGTGCAGCGCTGGAGGAACATTATGGTTGAAAACTATGGCTTTGTTAGCCAAAGAAAAATACAGAGCAGAGCAGCAGCAATAATATCATCATACATGCTTCTGTTTATAGATTATATAAGATTGAATGTGTGTATACCTTTTTTTTTATACAGCGCTACTGTGTAAGCAAACAAGGGGACAAACATTGCAATAAATGTAAACACAGTCACATAGATTAAGTGGCACGTGTTAAGTGAAGCAGGAGGAAGCAAAAGTTGCATAGATCTTTACCTTTTTCTCAAGCTATTGCTTTAATTACATATTTTGGGGTAAATTTACTCAAATTCCCCAGCGACGGCTTCACACCCATCGCTACACTTCGCCAGGCGAAAATTCGCTCAGACAACAGTAATTTACTAAAATGCGACGTTGTGTCCAGGGCACCGAACGCTGGTGAATTTTCGCTAGAGTTACTTCGGCAATCAAAGCAAAGATGCACTAGCGTTTAATTATGCCTAGCGCAACTCCGTTAGATGTCTGCGCTCAGGCTAATTTGCATACGGCGGGAAATTATAAAGTTGAATGGACGTATATGTTGCAGCAAATACATTACATTACACAAGTCCAGGGAACCTTAATAAAGAAAATAAAGTTGTTATATTGCCCTACACATGAGCCCACTGTATAGTTAATGTTTCATATGTTAGAAAATGTAGGGGGGAACCCGGTTATCCAAAAAAAATATTTAAGGACTTGTAGGCTAGCACTCTGAAATAAGGAAAAGACGCCAGCGTTTTTTGGGACTTTTTCCACTAAAAATATGATTAGGGTTGCCACCTTGTAAAATTTTACTGGCCAGCGGGGGGCGGGAACCAAAGGGGCAGGGTGTGACACAAAAAGGGGAGGGGCAAAAGTGGCAGTCACACCGCGAGAGGGGAAGATGTGGGCCGTGATGCAAAAAGGGGCAGGGCTGCTCCGCAAAAGGGGCGGGGCCACACCATGCGAGGGGAAGATGAAGAAGTAAAGGTAAGTTTAAACCCGAGGGCATGGCCTTTTGTTAAGCGTATTACAAATTACCGGCAGCTACATTGCAACCCTAAATATGATGTAAGTAACAGAAGATTGAGTAAGATCTATGCACTCCAGTGCACTTGGCCTGGTCTGAGCTGGTAAAGGTAAGTCTGGCAAAAGGGGTAACGTTCAGTAAAACCCGCATCTTAGTGAATTCGCCAGAGTGAAATTTCGCCTGGCAATAAAGTGCGAATGACCGCTTGAATCTGTCTCTTTCGCTAGTGAAGTAACGCCTGCACCCTTTAGTAAATCGGCTGAAAGCGGTAAAGCAGTTGAATCGTCGCCACTGTTACTGACTTCACCCTTTAATAAATCTGCCCCTTAGAGTACTACTATTTTTTGGGTAAAACAGTGTTATTTCTAGATTGGTACAAACCAATGATTTAATGCAATCCTCAATTGTTCATGTACAGCCCCGGGGATGTTTACTCTATTGCAGATTGTATTATAAACCAGAAAGCAAAACTTCCATTCTTGGAAAAATATTATAACAACAGTATATACTGTATAAAAGTAAACCTCAGCACCAGGACTAACATATACCACATGTTACCTTGCAGTCTTCCCAAGGAACTCAAGGGACTAAAGATCTGATGTGACAACTACCCTTCAGCCAATGACACCCGCAAATCAATATAAAACAGTAACAAAATACTATAAAAAGTATAGTAATAAAGCCAACATCTGCAGTTTATGTGTATGAAGATCTTCATTCATCCGGGTCATAATATTCAGTATTTAGCAGAATTAGTTCTAAAGCAGCTGGAGTTTTCTTGAAAACATTTCACCACTCATCATAGAGGTCTCCCTCTTGAACTAAGACTCCATAAATTACCCTATTACCTTTATAGGGTTCTAGTGGCTGAGCATGGACCTTCTCTAATGTTTTTATAAAGACATTTTCAATAAGGTGTCTTTTTTATTCTTTAGTACTTACAATTTAGCACCAGAATCGGTGCCTTGCAAGAAATGTGGACCTACAGCTGAAAAATATTTAAGCCTTAAACAGAGAGCTTTGGTGGCAAACAGAACAAACATCCCTCTGATGAAATGGTGTTTTGCAAAAACAAAAAGTTTATGATGAAGTTCGCAGTAAACATATCATCTCTAACTTGCAATGTATAGTAATGCTATGAGGAAAAGTTGCAGAAAGCCCGAAGTTGCCTCGACTTCGGAAAATGAAGTGCTCCGAGTGCCATCCCACCGGTGATTTAGATTCTAGCTGGCGGGAGGCTGTTCGGGGAGATTAGTCGCCCCAAAGATGAGGCGATTTATCGACGGGCGACTAAATCTCCCCAAATCTGAGCGTGTGTCTCTGCCCTTACACAGTGCATAGCAATCTCCAAAATAAGTTGATGGGAAGCAAAAAATTGAAGATGGCAAACTCCTATAAGTACAAAGGGGCAAATTCACTAAAATCGAAGTTGCACCGGCGGTAGCTTCGCCACACTCCGCCGCACTTCGCCAGGCGTAGTTTCGCCAGCGCTATGCAAATTCACTAAAATGAGAAGTTGTGCTCAGGGAGGCGAACGGTAGCAAAGTTGCGCTAGCATTAATTCGTCAAGCAAAGCGAAGTTGCGCTAGCGATGCCTAATTTGCATACGGTGCCAAGTTAAAATACAATGGACGTATATGTAGCAGCAAATACATTACACTACACAAGCCTGGGAAAGCTTCATAAAATAAAGTTGTTATTTTGCCCTACACATGTGCCCACTGTATAGTTTAGGTGCCATATGTTAGGAAATGTAGGGGGGAAGGAGGGTACCCCAAAAAAATGTACGATCAGCCTATCACCCTTAAAAAAGGAAAAGACGCCAGCGTTTTTTGGGACTTAGAAAAAATGTCAACTTTTTTTGAAGCAATCCCTATCTACTCTATTGCACTTCGCCTGGTCTCAGTTGGCGAAGGCAAGTCTGGCGCAAGAGTTAACGTTCATGAAAATCCGCAAGTTAGTGAATTAGCAAAGTTACGTTCCTTCACCATAGCGCAACTTCGCCTGGCGTAAGGGTGGGAAGTAGCGCTAGAGTAGGTCCACTTCGCTAGCGAATTTACGCCAGCACCCGTTAGTAAATCCGCAAAGTAACGAAATGATGTCACGCTGGCGAATTTGCCCCAAAGTGTCTCAGATTAGATAATAGATCAAAAGGAACAACACTGTAATAAAGCAGGTGTGGAGAAACAGATAAAGGTAATACACGCCTAATGCACATCAAAGTTGTAGTTGTATAAGTGAGTGAAAACAATATTACACTGTCTAGCACTTCCCCTTGCATATTAGTATAATATTCCCGTCTGGAAAAACTGGAAATTTGTCTCTATGGCATTTTAAAACCCTTCAGGATGTCGAGCCACAATCCGATATATATTCATTTATTTTACATGAAAAGCTGTGGTTGTTTCTTCCCTTGAACAGAAACAGTCATCCATAATGAAAGTTTAATGGAAGTCATTAATATTCTGTATTTATTTTGTTAAAGTTTCGGACAGGTTTGCTGAATATTTTAGGGACAAACAACTCACTTGGGCGTGTAGGATAAGCAGAAGCAGCAAGTTACAGGGGAAAATTGTTGGATGAAGGTTGGACCAGGGTCAGTTTGTGATTTCCCTGATTGTACACACTGATTCCAGCAGGCATCTGGGATTCTGCAGTGCCAAACAGTAGCAATGAAATATTTCTAGCAGAAACCAATAATTAGATTGAGGGAACTCCCTAAAACACAATTCAATATTCTAAAACCTGAAAATAACTTATTTTATTTTTCCTTTCTCTAGTTTCAAAGTGGAACAGAGGGGCAAATTCACTAAATGACGAAGCGCCTAACGCTTGCGTGAATACGCCAGCGTAGCGCATTTTCATTAATTCACCGATTCACTAACGGACGCTGGCGTAAATTCGCTAGTGTTACTTCGCACCCTTACGCCTGGCGAATTTGCGCAATGGACGTAACTACGCAAATTCACTAATGCGTGAATTATTCTGAACGCTACCTTTTACGCCAGACTTCATTCGCCACCTCAGACCAGGCGAAGTGCAATACAGTAGATAGGGATTGCTTCAAAAAAAGTTAAACATTTTTCTAAGTCCCAAAAAACGCTGGCGTTTTTTCATTTTTTATGGGTGATAGGCTGAAAAAGATCGAAAAAATTTTTGGGGCTACCCTCCTTCCCCCCCTACATTTCCTAATGGCAACTTAACTATACAGTGGGCACATGTGTAGGGCAAAATAAAAATGTTATTTGCTGTTTTGAAGGTTTCCCAGGCTTGTGTAGTGATGCTACATATACTTCCATTGTAACTTCAATTTGGCGCCGTATGCAAATTAAGCATCGCTAGCGTAACTTCGCTTTGCTTGGCGAATTAACGCTAGCGCAACTTCACAACCTTACGTTTCTCCTGAATGCAAATTGGGATTTTAGTGAATTTTTATAGCGCTGGCAAAAATACGCCTGGCGAAGTGTGGCGAAGCGGACGCTGGCGCAATAACGAATCTTAGTGAATGTCCTACAGAGAGTTTATGGTGGCCTGAACGTCATATTTAAAAGGTTTTTTTCTTAGGGCAGAGACAGACGAGAAGATTCGGGGAGATTTAGTTGCCCGGCGACAAATCGCCTCTTCTTCGGGGTGACTAATCTCCCCGAACTGGCACTCGGAGCTCTTAGTTTTCCGAAGTTGCCCAGAGTTTCCTTGTGAGGCAACGACTTTGGAAAATGAATGAATGAAAGTTATTTTGTACCTCCATGTCTCCAGCATGTTGACACAAACTAACCAATATAGAGGGCGGCACTAAAAGTACAATAGCACTGGACAAGTAAATTTCAAAGTAAATTTTTGGGAACTTCGACCATCTAATAGGCTATATTCGACCATTCAACTTTGATTCTAACGCTTCAAAGTAAAAATCGTTCGAATATTCGACCATTCGATAATCAGAGTACTGTCTCTTTAAAAATAACTTCAACTTCATACTTGGCCAAATTAAAGCTAAACGAAGTGCAATGTTAGCCTTTAGGGACCTTCCAGAGCACTTTTCTAAATTTTGTTTGGTTGAATAAAAATCCTTCGATCGATCGCTAAAAATAGTTCGAATCGTTACATTCGAACAATTTAATCATTCGATCGAACGATTTTTATTTGATCGTTCAAATGCTAAATTCAGGGAAAAATCCTTCGATATTCGAAGTTGAAGGATTTCAATTCGAGGGTCGAATTTCGAGGTTTTTTTTACTTCGAAATTCAACCCTTAGTAAATCTGCCCCTAAAACTTTAGACTGGTGCAATAAGTTCAGTATGTAAAATATGGCATTTTTAGGGTTTTGATCTCCTTTAAGAAATGAGCTCTTATAACTTTAATCATGTGGAGATAAAAACAATACAATGTACTGCTGCTGTATTTCGAAAATATGAAAATGTGTATTGGTTATCTTACTTATACCGATTTGCTTAGCATGGTTTTGGATAACTGATTAATTTATAGATCAAAAACAAAATAAAATCGTCGCCTGAGATTTTTCGGCAGCTCATTTTCAAAACATACAAACGTTTGCAAATAGAACGAATAATAAAAGCTCTGGGAAATATAATTTTGTTTTGTGCACAATCGGATTATATTACAAGACGGCCATTCTACAAAAGCTGTTTCCTGACCACAATCTTACATTCTGAGCACACAGTGCCTATTTAGTTGGTCGCACGGCTGTTATTATTCCGACCTCTGAAATTAAAACAAGGCAGACTAAGTTAGAGAGGGCTTTTCAGTATTTTTAGAACTGCAGACATCCAACTTGAATCACACTGTTCCATGTATAGTCTATCAAATAGACCTAGTGTAGAATTACTGAGCATCACTGCATAATTGCACCCCGTTGGAAAAAACAACCTAGTGTTTAGACATTAGCGAGCATTGCATTTAGCCAAAAACAGCAGTTAATGCCCTTCAATGTATAATCTGGTACCAAACACGTTTTTTTTTTTTTCAGAACACTAGTGTTTGCTGTTTTAATTCTGAATTGGCAAGATGATTCGAAAACTTCAGAAATGAACTGTATCTTTGTGCGTCAAGAGACAAGGTCGTCTAGGAAAGTGAGTTGCACATTAGGGACGAAGCTGAATGAATGATATTGAATGATTTTGAAAGACATTACAGTAGAAAGCGAGCTTATAACAATTACAGTAAACAGAAATGTTCAGCTAGAAAAAGAGCGGAGTTGTTACCTGGCCGGTATTTTATTAGCCTTGCCGGTAAAAATGATGCTGGATTCCAATGTTATTAAAGTGGACCTTCCACCCAGACATAAAAAGCTGTATAATAAAAGTCTTTTTCAAATTAAACATGAAACCCAATTTCTATTTTTTATTAAAGCATTCATAGCTGTTGTAAATGCATTTAAATATCTCAGCTGTCAATCAAATATTGTCTGCCCCTCCTCTATGCCCTGGCATAGAGGCGGGGCAGACAATTACTTTCACTTTCCATTCAGCACTTCCTACATGTCACTGCTCTCCTCACATTCCCCTGTTCTCTTCACCATTTAATTGTGTAGCCAGGACATGGGGATGGACATCAGGTCCCCCATTCTGATGCACAAACAAGATTCTGAGATGATACAAGGCTTGTCTTAATAACAGTGTCCACAAAATGGCTCCTGCCTGCTTGCTATCATTATGAATTCCCAGACTGAAGGAAACAAGATTCAAATAATTTATATAGTGTAATTAAAGTTCATTTTGCTTGACTAATGTGATAAAATAGGATTGTGAATCATTTTTTTGGGTGAACGGTCCCTTTTAATAGGGAAGAAAGTTAAAAATATACAAAGTTATTATTATTTGTTTTTCAAAAAGAGTAGCAACCCTAAGGTGGATGGCCAACGGGCCCACAATAAAGACCCTCATAGACGCAAAGATTTTTCTTTGGTGAACGACCGATTTTAGCAAAATCCGACCAGTCCGTCAAATTATCGTGAAGTTAGTGGGAATCGAACGATCGTACATCTTCCGACATCTGTCAGAAAATTGATCGGCCAGGTTAAAAAAAAATTATCAGCCCAAGTGCAATCTATCTATGTTTGCAGGGCCAAGCAGGCAGCTACCCTCAGTTTTCCTGGCAATATCGCCTGAAATGGTCTTTTTAGTTGATGGACAAATCGTACATTTAAACGATCGTTTCGAGATAATCGTGGTCTCACGATAACGAAAAGATATTTTAAAATTATATGGCCGGCTTAAATGGAAGCTACTGCAAGTGACAAATCTCATGCTTCTCCACCGGTGCGTCGGTTTTACCACCGCCAATTTCAATTAATGCTGGCGAAGAAGCATTTTCAGGAGATTTGTCACATGCAGTAGCGTCCATTTATCGTGGGCAACAAAGCTTTCCATCGGCCAACACCCTTAAATGAACAGTGACACCAAAAAAAGACAATGTTCTAAAGTAATGATAATCTAACGTACTCTTGCGCGGCACTGGCAGAACTAGTGTTTTTGCTTTAGCAAGACTACTATAGTTTATATAAACAAGCTGCTGTGTAGCCAAGGCACAGCCTTTTAAGTTGGAAAAAGGTGAAAAGGCACAGGATACACAGCAGATGACAAATAAGCTCTGTTGTATACAATGGGATTCTTCAGAATTTATTGGTTAGCTTACATGAATCCTGTGCTTGATTGGCTGCCCCCATGGCTACACAGCAGCTTGTTTATATAAATTATAGTAGAGTTTCTCAAGCAAATACACTGGTTTTACCAGTGCAGGGCAACAGTAAATTATATTGTTATTCGTTTTAAATGCTTTAATTTTTTGGTGTTACTTTTCCTTTGCCAGACAAGTTAGGTTGTGCTTAAATGGATGCAAATATTGCACTGTTTGTATTCATGGTGGGTTATTGCATCCAAACAGTCTCCTTGTACTTCTATACAGCTGTGCTATACACCATTCATCCTGGCCCTTCTGCTCAGTCATGTGCAAGTGAGCTTACTCACCTTGGGAGGGTCCCCTTAATGGGTGGCTGTAATTTTAGGGAGTCTCACATTGGGTTGTGTCAAAAGGAGCAGCAGACTTGAGCCAAAAGAATGTCAACATAAGAATGACACGAAGGCTACTTCATGCATGTGCAATTGAGTTATTTTTAATGCATCTGGCACAAATACCAAATGCGCTGGAATTGGGGAGGGGAATATAATCCATTATGGGTTAAAATTTTCAAAATTTAATTCAAATCTCTAAATATTATGTCCATGTCACCACCAGTTAACTGCCATTGCTCATTCGGTCTAATTGTCTATAAATAGGGGCACATTTACTAAGCTCGAATTTCGAAGTATTTTTTTGGGTACTTCGACCATCGAATAGGCTACTATGACCTTCGACTACGACTTCGTTTCGGAGGATTCGAACTAAAAATCGTTCGACTATTCGACCATTAGTCAAAGTACTGTCTCTTTAAAAAAAACTTTTTTACATACTTCGGAAGTTTAAACCTACCGAGGTACAATGTTTTCTAAGGTTTTTTTGATTGAAGCAAACTCCTTTGAACGATTTTTCCTTTGATTAATCGGTCGTAGGATTTGCGGTAAATCCTTCGAATTTGAATTCGGAGGAGTTTACTTCGAGGGTCGAATTCGAGGGTTTATTAACCCCCGATATTCGACCCTTAGTAAATGTGCCTTGTAGTGATGGGCGAATTTCGCAAATTCCCCTCACAATTTGCGAAACGAGCAAAAACGAGAACCGATCGATTGATTAAAATCTTTCGAATCGTTCGATCGAACTCCTTTGATCGAACGATTTTTCCTTTGATCGATCGTAGGATTTGCGGTAAATCCTTCTAATTTGATATTCGAATTCGTAGGATTTTACTTCGAGGGTCGAATTCGAGGGTTTATTAACCCTCGATATTCGACCCTTAGTAAATGTGCCCCGTAGTGATGGGCGAAGTTCGCAAATTTCCCTCACAATTTGAGAAATGAGCAAAAAAGCTGCGAAACGCAAATTTTGATGCCGACATCAATTCGCGGGTGGCAAAATTGACGCAGGCGAAACTCCGCCACCAGCAGCATTTGACGTGCATTAAAGTCAATGGTATTCTGTTTAATTGTCGTCCGCATCGGAATTGTCGCCGCCATCTGAATTAATGCCGGCACCAAAATTTGTGGTGATTTCGCTAATTAATTCACCGGCGGCGGCAAAACGCAGAAATTTCTATCACTATCATCACTATCTATAAGTAGTATGAATCCAAAGACATACAGTATTAACAACAACCAAAAACCAACCATAAGACAATGACAGGGGTAACAATGATACCCCTGCAAGTAAAGAGTTTTATGGACCGAAAATATGAGTCATGCCATGCAAGGCAATGCCAATGCAATGTATCACAGCTGTGGCAGTGGATGGGATATATTTATAGCAGGAAATAGTTTATGAAAATCATTTTTGGTTTTGGTAATGCAAAGCAATGGAGGATTTGCCCTTTAATACCTTCCTTTCACGACAGTAATTGGAATTGTCACATTACTATGCATTTAAATAAGAAAGGGCACTTGTAACTTACGAATGGAACTAATGTTGATGCAATTAACAACCAGGCAAACTGTAAGGTTCTTTAGAAGTGCTGAATGACTACCACAAAGCTTACAGTGATGTGAACTCTGAAGGCATTCCTCCCATACCATTCTGTCAACTGCAGCAATTTGGCTAAAGCCTGTGTCGGGCAAACTCTAAACATATAAACTGTGTCTCATGACAAAACATTTCTCTTTTAACTGTCTGAGGATTATCTCAAAGTCACAAGAGAAATGATTAATGGAAACACTTTTCTGAACCACTTTCTCCTCCTCTGTATTGATATTAGCATTAAAGTTTGAGGAGCAATGGCTGCATTACTGAATTCTAAAAGGAACAATCCATTCTTGAAAGTATTGCTTAAAGGGATACTGTCATCGGAAAACATGTTTTTTTCAAAACACATCAGTTAATAGTGCTGCTCCAGCAGAATTCTGCACTGAATCCATTTCTCAAAAGAGCAAACAGATTTTTTTTTTATATTCAATTTTGAAATCTGACATGGGGCTAGACATTTTGTCAGTTTCCCAGCTGCCCCAGTCATGTGACTTGTGCCTGCACTTTAGGAGAGAAATGCTTTCTGGCAGGCTGCTGTTTTTCCTTCTCAATGTAACTGAATGTGTCTCAGTGGGACATGGGTTTTTACTATTGAGTGTTGTTCTTAGATCTACCAGGGAACTCTGTTATCTTGTGTTAGGGAGCTGTTATCTGGTTACCTTCCCATTATTCTTTTGTTTGGCTGCCGGGGGGGGGGGGAGGGAGGGGGTGATATGACTCCAACTTGCAGTACAGCAGTAAAGAGTGATTGAAGTTTATCAGAGCACAAGTCACATGACTTGGGGCAGCTGGGAAATTGACAATATGTCTAGCCCAATGTCAGATTTCAAAATTGAATATAATAAAATCTGTTTGCTCTTTTGAGAAATGGATTTTAGCACAGAATTCTGCTGGAACAGCACTATTAACTGATTCATTTTGAAAAAAAAAATGTTTTTTCCCATGACAGTATCCCTTTAAGATAATCTAGCATTATATGAACTTGATTTTTAAGCAATAATGGCCGGGCTGTAGAAGGAGAAGGCTGAGAATTGTTTTTTCCATCGGTGCTAAGGAAGCTTTATAACTGATCCAGATATTTTTAAAATAATGCACCGAATTAATTTCTAAATCTGAATTAATTCTATTGCCGACAGGTTTGTATCAGCAACCAAAACAGCAGTCATTTAGCAGCAGTCGAATTGACAGGCACAAAAGCAAGTGTTTCTGTGCCTTTTTGCTATGACGGATGCTCAGGTATTTGTGTGTTTCTCTTACGGGACATCACATGTATTTTGTCCTTATGTAAAGGTTCAAGGAAACTCAATCCATTTGTCATCATTAACCATGAAATCAACCTCCCATTCAGCTCGAGCTTTTCCGAGAGAGTAGACGGCATCCCCAGAAAATGTAATTACTTGGCGGTCTCAAATGACAACTTCAAGAAGCCCGAGTTCTGTAAGACCACACTAATCCTATTGTGACAAAAGGGTTGCTAATATATACTGTAGGGACGTCGGAAGGGGAAATTAACCCTTCAGTGGGGGAAATACAGGCTGATTTATGTCCTCAATGCATACAGCCTTCTAGTGTGCGAGGAGTGAATGTCTTTTCTAAGTGAGCCAGTATTTAATCAAATGTGTAAATGCACAAATGTTATTCATGGCAAGAAAACTATTGCATGAATACAAAAAGCAACTGTCCACTTAACGACTTATTTCTTCTCTTTATTTCAACATTTGTGTTTGTTGTTGTTGGCAGTGTGGTTGGTGGGATACTGCAAAACAGCAAGCCTAGACTGTAAGCTCTCAAGGGCAGGGTTCTCCAACCTTGGGCTGTTTATTCCACTGTTTGGACCTGGTCTCTTTATGTTTGTTATTCTTTTCTCTGCTATTCTTCAGCACTGTGGGCTATGATTAGAATAATTATCATATACTTATTTAGTGAAATTTATGCTGTATAAAGAAAAGAAAAATAAATACAAAACACATAAGGCTATATATGGATCATATACCCCACTACTAAGTAGGGTTGCTGAAAAATGTACAGTAGAACCCCCATTTTACGTTTTTCAGGGGACCAGAAAAAAATGGTGTAAAATCCAGGAAAATGTAAAATGATGGAAATTTATTACGCATAAAATATAGGTGGGACCACAAAACAACAATATAAAATGAGGGAATGTAAAATTGAGGTTCCACTGTATTTTATTCTTGGGGAAAACGCATGGAAAGCTCCTAAATAAACCCTGAGTATGTGTTGCACTTATGTTTGCTTTTAATCATGAAGGCAATGATTTTGTTCATAGTGATGGGCCAATTTCCCCCGTTTGCCGAAAAATGTGGGAAATTCGCGAAACAGCAAAAATTTGTGAAACATTTTTGACACCGGCGTTAAAGTCAATGGGGGAAATTTACTAACCTGCAAAAATCGCCAGCGACGGCTTCGCACACACTGCTACACTTCGCCAGGCGAAAAAAATCACTCAGACAACGTTAACAGGGGCGGAACTACCGGGGGAGCAGGGGGTGCGAGCAGGCCAGGGCCCCCCAGCAGTCCGCCCGCCGCATGTTCCCCGGCCAGTTCCGGGTGTACGGAGGGGGGCGGGGGCCTGGCTGCGCGTCCTGCGGCAGGGCCCGCCCCCTCTAGTTCAGTTTCTGAATGCTAATTTACACGTCCATTCGCCAGAGCGTTAGAGTGCGAAGCAATGATAGCGTCTATCTCCTCTGATAGCAATGTAACACCTGCGCCCGTTAGTAAATCAGCAAAGTAACGAAATTACGTCATGCTGGCGAATCGTCGCCAGCGTTAGTCACTTCGCCCTTTAGTAAAAGTGCCCAAATGGGTGTCTGAATAGTGTTGACGCGCTGCAATTTTGGCACAAGCGACTTTTCGGACATGCGTCCAAAATTTTTTGATGTCAGGGAATTTTCACCGGCGGCGAAATGGGGAAATTCGCTGCGGATTCGCGGCAGTCAAATTTATTGGCCCATCACTAGTCTCTCACCTAAAAATTAATTATATACTACAAATATGTCTATACATATACACAACTAGTCATGGATAGTTTGTGATTAACTTGGGCCTGGGGACAGATTATTGTCCTTCTTCTATTACAGGTATGAGATCTGTCATTCGGAAACTAGTTATCCAGAAAGCTTAGAATTATGGAAAGGCCTTCTCCTATTGACTCAGATTGACTAAGATATAATTAATCCTTATTGGAGGTAAAACCATCTTATTGGGTTTATTTAATGTTTACATGATTTTCTAGTAGGCTTAAGGTATGAAGATCCAAATTACAGAAAGATCTATTATTGGATAACCCCAGCATTCTGGATAAAAAGGTCCCATACCTGTACTATAATGTGAACAGACACCAAATTCAATTTTATTGGACCAATGCTTACAACATACCGCACCTGGCGGACAGAATAAAGTTATGCCAGAACACAATTATAAAGGAGTGAATCCTAATCCTTTGCTATGTATGCTGGAAATTGGAGTTTTCCATGTTGCCTGGGCCTGCCCTATATCAAGAGTTTTTGCAGTTGCATACAGTTCTACACTAATACATTTTTCAGAATCTAAAGCCACAACCAAAACACGAAAAACCTCTAACAGCCGAAACCCACCCCAGTGTCAGCCCACATCCTTAATTAAAACTAATGAGAAAATAATGTTTGCCATTACAATAATGTTCATCTTTCTTGCTTGTTTGTTCTACATTGACATTTGGTTGCTCTGCATTTGATTTTATTAGGCTCTTGCCAAGTCTGAAACCTTGTCTGTAACTTCACGCAGACAGCCATTATGCCGTTGTTTATTTGTATAGCGATGTAGGAGAATGGCAGCAACGATATCATTATATGAAAAAGATGTGGCAATACAACTTGGAAAAACATGGAGAGCAGACAGTTCACTTAACATGTTTTATACCATAAACCAAACTGAGTTCTAAGCTTTCGTTGCTAATGACAAGAAGAGGCAACATTTAAATTGATACTGCAATAACATTATGTTTGATTTATGTTATCCTGCAGCAAAGCTTTTCGTAGCTTTGTGTTGTTTTCTGCCTTAAAAAGGTCACTTAACTTTGTAAAACTGTTGGTAAACTGACGTTTGAGAAGGAAACCCATGGGTATATTTCCCATACAGACACCTGTAGGCTGATGCCTGGGCCACAACATTAGTGGACATTTTATTTTTTGTTCCTCCAGATGCTTAGGGGAAGGAGAATGCAGAAGACTACCAGCTCGGTGTGTGCAATATGGTTCTTTAATGCACATATCTTGATCTGGCATATGTGTGCTTGGACAGCGGCAGTGTTGGATCAAACCAGCCAGGAACCTAGGCAACTTGACCGGCAATCTCACTCCCCCTCCATCCTAATGACCAGCCAGCGGTGGGGGGACAAGGGCACAGACTAGGGATAGGCAGCAGAAGAGGTTTGTACCTAGTGCCCCTCCCCCACATATGCCTTTTCCTCCTACTCTTAGTTCCACCCCTGAGCAGCGGCATGGGAGGAGTTGGCCTAGAGGTTAAGTGATCAGCCTTTGATATGGGATCTCATGCTACAGACCTTGGTTCAATTCCTTATGGTGTTTCCTTGTGACCTTGGAGAAGTCACTAAATCACCTGAAGTTTCGGCATATTTAGTGCACTCATTATGGCTACCATGTTTGCTGCAAAGCACTCGGAGTCCCATGGGAGCAAAAAAGCTCAATAAAAATGACTCCCTTTACCCATAAATTCAGCCGTGGATAGACCAAGGGGTGGAGAAAGATCCTATTGTGAGATTATGCATGGGTCCCTTTGCCTTGCTAGTCAATCCCAAAGAATAATATGAAACACAATATTTTCAGTAAGCATCGTAAAGATTATATGACCATCATTACATGGGATAGTACACACAGCAGCCAATCAACACGTAATATATACCACTTGCTTGACTGGTTGCTTTGGGTTGCTAGACACAAATCTTCTGACTTGTATTACATTAACCAGTCATGGTATATCTATAGCTGCTATGTCAAACTTACCTGCATCCTCCGCACAAAATCATCAATATCAATATATCCTATTACTTGTTATAGGAAGTTGTTTTGCAAAACAGAAATGTGAAATTACAACCCAGATACACCGTGTCCCTTGCAAAGCTATTGTGTACACTGAAAGCTTATCCAGACACCGATGCCATGGAATAATACAACGAAACGGAGCCCCAGGGAAACCGATTAAAAGGTGAAATTTATTGAAAGATTAAATTAAGAACAGCATGCCTCGGATATATCGTAGGTTGCACGCTTAACGCGTTTCGTGGCTACCTGATAAAGTGGCTGGTAGCCATGAAACGCATTAAGCTGTAAAAAAGATATTCTATGGCTGGCAGATTAATAAATTATTGAATGCTCAAATATGTGATGCGCAGTACCACGGCCTTTAAAAGCAAAATAAGAGCCCCACCACTTACAGCTGCAGGGTTCAGCTTGTGATCCTGACAGTTGTTGTTTAGAGAGGTAACACATACATGGAAATGTAGCCAGAAACTTTTGCTGAGTTCTGCTGCAGTTAAAATACAGCATAGGGCACTTTAAGGCGAATAATCCTTATTAATAGGCCAGAAATGTATAAATAATTATTTTAATTAAAACAAAAACGTTCAAACACAATTCAGCAAATGTATGTCCTTAGGGCTTCATGTGGCACCTTGTTTGTGATGTAATTATAGAAATATGAAGGGTTGCAATCTTCACTCGCATTGAAATCCAGCTTTAATACTTTGCTTCCCGTGAGCCAACATGCCGCCTTCTCCCACATGAAACAGCATTCCAAGAGATGACAGAAGGCAGTATTGTCGGCAAGTGATAGTGGGCCAGGAAAATCTCCTAGTCGTGCACATAAGCTTATTCCTTTCCAGCTGTTCTGCTATTTTACATAAATTAAACAAAATACCATGAATACCCTTTAAAATTGTTTATTTTCCCTTCTGAAACCATTCATGTCTTAGGGCAATCTTCAAAGGGACAAACTATTGACTTGCATACCTAAAGTATTCTAAAAAGCGTTAAGAGTATAGTTTACCAAAAATGTGGCATTAAAAGCATTTATGCTTTACTACTGAAAGCTGAAACCAGATTCAGGGCATTATACTAGTTTCTACCAGTGCACCGCTAAAGAACTACAGCACTTGGGACACCAGCCCTCATTCTTGCATTGGGATCACCCACAGCTGCCCAATTTTAACCCCTTTCCCCTGGCCTCCTGTGACCCTACCATGTTCTACTGATTTGTCCCGGTTTTGCTTAAGTTAAATTTTGTGCGGGTAAAGTTCAGTGGCTTCAGGCGAGCATTTGTGCATGATTGTGATGTCACTTACAGCAGAGCGTGCGCATGTGTGACATCACTTGCTGTTAACTACAACATTTTGGGCCTATGGCCCACGATCGGATCAGCCCATTATCACCCACCTCAATGTGGCAATATCGCGGAGAGATCCGCTCGTTTGGTGACATCGCCAAATGAGCGGATCTCTACGTCTATAACCACCTTGAGTTGAGTGTCCTAAATCAAAATGCCTCCAAAAATGGAGGTGGGCAGAAAGCCTTAAATAAATACAGTTTACTCTACCAATTTGGCTTTTCTGCAATGCCTCAACCCACCCCTGGAGCAATCAACTCTCAAAGTGATGCTTGTCCCTCCACTTCCTGTCTGACCTTTTATAGCAGCCCCCAGTGAGGCCAGCCTTCATACTTCATATTCACAGTCTTTTCCAGCTGAAGGAAAGCTGAATATCTAACATAAAGAACCTTCATGTTATTCCCAGGACTGAAGGAGTTGAAAACACACACACAATTTCACTTGGGAAAGTGCATCTATCCTATCTATTACTATTAAATAAAAGCTTTTCATTTTGTTGCAAGCCACTCATTTTAGATTGGAACTAAATGGGGGAGACTGTCAAGGTTGAAGTTGTTTTCTCTGGAAAAAAGGTGCTTGCGAGGGGACATGATTACACTTTACAAGTACATTAGAGGACATTATAGACAAATAGCAGGGGACCTTTTTACCAATAAAGAGAATCATCGCACCAGAGGCCACCAGTGATGGGCGAATCTGTGCCAAAAAACTAGCGAAACAAATTGAAGGCACTGGGTGTCAAAGTAATTTTGACGCGCATCAATTTTGACGCGAGCGACAATTTTTATACGTGTGACTATTTGGTCCAAATGCATTAAAGGCAATGGGCGTCCGAATAATTTTGATGCGCGCCAATTTTAATGTGCGCAAGTCAATTTTTTTTGACACAGCGGATTTTTCAGAGGCAAATTGTCGCCACCGTTTCTCGAATTAATGCACTAGCGTCAAAACAAGGAAATTGGTCTAAAATTTGTGTCTAGAGAATGTATTTGTCCATCACTAGAGGCCACCCCTTCCAACTAGAGGAAAAGAACTTTCATTTGAAGCAACGTAGGGGGTTCTTCACAGTCAGGACAGTGAGGTTGTGGAATGCACTGCCGGGTGATGTTGTGATGCTGATTCAGTTAATGCCTTTAAGAATTGCTTGGATGATTTCTTGGATTATTGTGATATTTAAATCTATAATTAGTGTATAAGTATATATAGTTTATGTGAGTGTATTGAGGAGTCAGTGTGTGTAAGTTTGGGTGGGTCTCATTTGAAGGGGTTGAAGTTGATAGACTAACCCAAAATAACTATGTAACTTACTATGTCCAACAGGCCACATTCACCTCTCCTGGTGCAGTCGGACAGTTACCCCTTGGAAACATATCTGTTCTGGTGCAATATGAAATAACGGTTTTGTGAGAAATGTACGGCTCATTCTCTCTGCAAAACTAAATCTGCAAAACAATAGCACACATTTATAAGGGAAAAAAAACAATAATAGGACAAGTACACAAAAGGTACTGCACTTTAATGTATTATCCAGATGGAAGAGTGCGAACGCAAAGCCGATTGTGTAAGGCAAGCTGTTAGAACTTGCCTCTCAATTAAAGTATAATGTTTCACTAATGATACAGTCAATTTAGCACCATACTGAATGTCTGTGATGATGTCTGTGTGTTTTGGAGAAGGGCATGTGTTTTTGTATAAAGTTGATTATAAGTATTTAATGCTAATAATGTTATTGTTCTAACAGATTCCATCTTATACGGTGTTTTCCAAAACATTTGTATCTATGGTACATAAGTACTGCATGAACACTTCTTTTCCTTTAGAACAGACAGCAATATATGAGCACCTCGTTTACTGTATGTACGGGCCATTCTTTCTCTGCATTTTTAATTTAATCCCATCTAAAAACCAATAAATACCAACAAACTATTAATTATATACCAAGTCCATAGGTAGATTTAATGAATCAGAGCCCTGGATCAGTTCCATATGGAGCACTTTCTAAGCTGTGAGATGTTAACATCTCATTAGTTGATAACAATGATGCTGGCAAAATATTTGTGCTACAGGTATGGGATCTATTATCCAGAAACCCATTATTCAGAAAGCTCGAAATTACAGGAAGGCCATCTCCCATAGGGGCAAATTCACTAAAGGACGAAGTGCCTAACACTAGCGTTAATTCGCTAGCGTAGCCCATTTTCGTTAATTTGCCGATTCACGGACACTGGCGTAAATCCGCTAGTGTTACTTCGCACCCTTACGCCTGGCGAATTTGCGCAACAGACTTAACTACGCAAATTCACTGACGCGCAAAGTGCAATAGAGTAGATAGGAATTGCTTCAAAAAAAGTTAAAAAATTTTAAGTCCCAAAAAACGCTGGCGTTTTTTCTTTTTTTATGAGTGATAGGCTGAAAACTCATGGCACCTTAACTATACAGTGGGCACATGTGTAGGGCAAAATAAAAATTGTATTTGCTGTTTTGAAGGTTTCCCAGGCTTGTGTAGTGCTGCTACATATTCCTCCATAACTTCAATTTGGCGCCATATGCAAATTAACCATCGCTAGCGTAACTTCGCTTTGCTTGGCGAATTAACACTAAGGGGCAGATGTATCAAGGGTCAAATTTCGAGGGGTTAAATCCCTCGAAATTCGACTGGGGAATAGAATCGAATAGGCAATTCAGGCGAATTTACGCGCTGGCGAATAGTCGAATGGGCGAATATTCGCCTGCAGAATAGTTGCACGATCGAATATTCGATCGAAGGATTTTCATTCGATCGAATGATCGATCGAATGCCTTTTTATTCGATCAAAAACGTAGAAAACAAGCCTATGGGACTTTCCCATAGGCTTTTAAAGCAATTCGGTAGGTTTTAGGTGGCAAAGTAAGCAGTCGAAGTATTTTTAAAAGAGACAGTACTTCGACTATCGAATGGACGAATAGTCGCAGCGTTTTTGCGCTCGATCTATTCGAATCATTCTACTCAGGCGAATTTACGCCAATTCGATAGTCGAGGAGCACAAAAAACTACTCGAAATTCAAGTATTTTTCCTTCTATTCCTTCACTCGAACTTAGTGAATGGGCCCCTAATGCAACTTCGCAACCTTAAGTTTCCCCTGAGCGAAACTTTGGATTTTAATGAATTTGTGTAGCGCTGGTGAAAATACGCCTGGCGAAGCAGACGCTGGCGCAACTACGAATCTTAGTGAATTTGCCCCATAGACTCCATTTTAATCGAAAAATTACAATTTTTTTTTAAAATTTTTTTTCCTTTTTCTATGTAGTAATAAAACAGTACCTTGAACCTGATCCCAACTAATGAAAAATGGATCCTTATTTGAGGCAAAACAATCCTACTGGGGTTATTTAAATATTTAAATAATTTTTTAGTAGACTAGCATGAAGATTCAATTTACAGAAAGGACGCCAGGTGCCATGCATTCTTGATATATACTGTATATACTTCATCCTTACATGAGAGAGGTGCCTTTGCTACACACAGAGGGGTTTATTTATCAAAGAGTGAAGTTCATTATTCTGTCTCTGGGGTATAGTTATCAAAGAGTGAAGTCACCATAGTCCTCTAGAGTGAAATTCCGCCTCTCTCCATTCATTTCTATGGGATTTTGAAAAGCATATATATCAAAGGATGAACTTTCACTTTCACCCATTGATAAATAAATTTTAAATATCCCATAGAAATGAATGGGGAGTGGAGGACTTTGACTCTAGAGGACTATGGCGACCTCTAACTTCACTCTTTGATAAATAAACCCCAGAGACAGAATAATGAATAAGAATTGATACATCACTTCCGGGGGGTAACTACAGAGGAAGCAGACCCTGGTGCAGGGGGGCCCAGGAGGTATAGCAATTTCATTATATATTGGTAAACCTTTGGATATGTTGGGGGTCCTAAAATTAATGCTGATTAATGCCGTTATGCCGATCACTTTATGCGGGAGGTCTGACATATTGAACTATGTCTTGCAAAATGACTAAATATTCCCGGGTTTGCATGCATCCGACTGGATACGTTCTCTGCCAAGTACTTTGCTAGGCAAATATTGATCTTTAAACCACAGCTCAAGTACTTTGAGTGCAGTAAATATGACTCTTAGTAAATTGTTTTTCCTGGCCGGGTGCCACGGTTACAAGCATTGCCCCCTTGTTAATGGTAAAAGTGGGAACTGTCCACATCAAGGTGTTCCATTCCATCGGGGACCACTCTACTTCCACAGGTAACTGGGGCAGATTTTTCTGGCTCTGGACAAATAACCCACACAATCATTTATCTGTTTGCAGAAAATGAATTAATTCATACTGTCACCCAAAATAACCCAGTGACCCAAATGCATAGTATTTTACACAAGTATAATGCATATGAAATCTTCATTTACCACAATTTAAAAACATCTCCATACTATAGAGTAAAATCATTATTTAAAGTGAACTTTCACCATAAATGAGTGTAATGTAGTAAGTAGTGCTAAATCAGTTTTTCTTGTACTTTTCTGTATGTGTGCTTTGAAAAGTGTTTTATTCTACCGCACTGGAGTTTTGCTTTGTAAAATCATAACTGGGCATTAAATAAATAACCGAACCATTTAACAGATCACATTTGAAACCAAGAATAACGACACAAAGAAAAAGGGCCACTTATTAATTTGCTTGGAAACTTTGCATCTAAAAGAATAAAAGAGCAATTTTATGTGGCCTTCCCCAATAAAATAGCATTACTTTCACTTTCTACATGGCAATAAGCTCAGCTGAAAACAATAGCTTTTTGTCTACATCTACTGTGAGATGAATACAAGAGATGTCACAGCAAGTATGCAGCCAAAGACCAGAATAAATCCAGAGTAAGTTATGATTACATGAAGAATTTTATGTGAAAACACAAAATTTGGCATTTATTTTGACCTGGGCACACAGTTCTTAAAAATGTGCACACAAGTTTAAAATGTACGCACAAAAGAACATAGCCAAGAAGGAACAAAACTCAGTGGTATATTTATATAGGTTAATACTGGTATAGGATCTATTAACCAGAATGCGCTTTTCCAGATAAGTGATCATTCTGAAATTTGGATCTCCATGTCTTAAGGGGCAGATTTATCAAGGGTCGAAGTGAATTCGAAGGGAATTTTCGAAGTAATATAATCTGAAGTAATTTTTTGGATACTTCGACCATCGAATTGGATACTACGACTTCGAATTCGTTTCGAAGTAAAATAGTTCGAATATTCGACCATTCGATAATCGAAGTACTGTCTCTTTAAAAAAAAATTCGACTTCAATACTTCACCAAATTAAACCTGCCGAAGTGCTATGTTAGCCTATGGGGACCTCCTACAGCAGTTTTTTGAAGTCGAAGTAAAATCGTTCGATCGTACGATAGATAAAATCGTTCGAATCGTTAGATACGAAGTATTTAATCATTTGATCGAACTATTTTACTTTGACCGCAGAATGCACAAATTAGATGAAAAAATTCGAATTCGATATTCGAATTCGAAGTATTTTAATTTGATGGTCGAATTTCATAGTATTTTTTACTTCAAAATTCGACCCTTGATAAATCTGCCCCTAAGTCTACTAAAATAATATAAACATTAAACCCAATAGGATTGTTTTTGTTAAATTGAAGTCTATTGGAGATGAGCTTCCTGGATAATGGGTTTCTGGATAATGGATCCCATAACAGTGGCATAGCCGTCATCAGGGGATAGAGGGGATACTATATTCAGGGGCCCTGTGACACAAAGACATGTGGGTTACACAGGGGTAGGGATTGTGGGGAGCAGGCTGGGTTGGATCATGGATATGGTGCTGCTATAATGGGGCATGGTCGCGGTGGATCAGTGGCATGAAAATGCATGTGCTGGGTATTTTTTAAAGGGGGTCCCACTTGACAGTGAGTACCACCATTAGGAGTTCCCTGCTAACAATGTAGCAAGAGGCACTATGATGGTGCCCCTGGTTGGTAGGATGTGGGAAGACGTAATGCTACACTTGAAGGGATGCAAGTTGCCCATGACAAAGAAAAACATCTTCCCTATAAAAAGTTCTAATGCCATACAATAATCTAAATGATAAGTAAATTCTATCTGTATATGTCTGGGCAGCATCTCTCCTTTCATTAGTTTGAAGCACTTCAGTATTAAATATGGAATATTAAATATGGAACCCATTACTCGTGGCATAGAATATCAATTTCTCATGCCTATTTGGATGGGATTAAAGCACGTGCCCTGTGTTAGGGTCAGGGCACACAGGCAGATTCAGGGAGATTAGTCGCCCAGCAACAAATCTCCTCCCCAAACTGCCTCCCCTGCCGGATAAAATGTAAATCGCCGGCGGAATGGCACTCGGCAAGATTTGTTTTCTGAAGTCGCCCGAAGTTTCCTCTGGGCAGGTACCTGTTAAAGTGTCTTTTTTCTATCAATTTATTAGCGTTCAGGAAAAAGCATGGGCAATACAACTATTTGCGCATATGCGATGCGTTAACTTTATAAATGACCCCCCTTTTCGTTTAGGAGACCCATGTGTGATTCAAGAGTTGGTCTAGCTGCCCAATAATCAGGTCATAGCGATCTGGCCCACCCAGGGGCCGATAAATGTACCGGCTACCCTAGGATATAGCCTAGGGGCTCAGTGTGATCAGGGGCCCATCTAGTTTTTTTTTAGTTAGTATTTATATTTCCTTTCTTTTAATTATTATCCACTGGGTCCAGTTGGGTGCACCTGCTCGGAGTAGAAGGCAGGCATGGGGTGTCCAAACCTGACTAGGTGTAGAGAGCTTGGGTGCACGCATGTCTGGATCCGCATGCATCCGGACCCAGCAATAGCCTAGAGAAGGGGGGGACAGTCTGGTTGTAGCCTAGGGATCCACATGTCATTAATCCACCACTGGGCCCACCAAACAGGTGGCTACAAGCAAATACATTGTTGTTTGGTGACCTTTCCTGAACTGCCCTTGTATAGCAACATTTAACATTTAAATATGGGGACGCAAACATTGCTATGTGTCAGACACAGTCGCTCAGGGCTGAAAATCCTTCCAATGACTCCATCAACAAATGTGGGAGGTCACTACCAAAAGGAAGACCACTTCGATGCAGTCGTTCATTAACCTACCTAGGCAATACACCTACTATACTTATCAACACATCTTGGTTTCAGAGCTGCTGCTGGGAAACTTGAACAGAGGAAACAAAACTCATCCATTTATGAAACTTCAAATTTTAGAAATGGTTAAAAAAACATTTAATTAAAAGGTAACAACTGCAATGACAGAGACAACTTTTTGACAGCAAAAGCTGTGAACCATTTCTCTTGGGATATAGCCTTCCAATTTTTTCAAACACATGCCACTCTATCAATAATAACAGATATTGATTTTTCAATATGCTGCTACTGTCCTTTATTGCCATAAAATATAGCCATATAAACTGCACTCATTCTGTATGATCCTATATAAAAGCACCATAAGCCGCAGTCTCTAGATCATTATTTCTGATGTTGTCTCCAGGCTGGAATATGATAGGACTGCCACGTTCTTCTTCAATATATCTATTCTTGGCCAAGAATTTTTAAGATCAAAAAAATTCAATTGATTAAAATGACCTTGCTGGTGATTCTATAAAGTCCTTGTGTCAGGCCTTTACTGACAACAACAACCTAATAAAATACAAACCTGAATAAAAAAAAAACAGACATTCGCAGTTTTTTATGGGTAAACTGTTAATAACCTTTAATACCAGTCTTTATGATTAGTAAAATTGGGCTCCATACTCTTTAAAAGATTGTTAAATTACAGGCTTTTGTCCTAAGGCTATAAATATCACTGTTCCTCTGTTCAATCCGTACTTAATCATTCCTAATGAAAATGTTCTGCAATTAGATAGCCTAGACAGAACGTTAAAAATTTATGTTAATTCAACATTTAGGAGTGTGAAGGCTTTCGGAACTGATATTCCAATGCCATAAAAATGGCTTCAGTTGGTGGATTTGGGGTATTAGATTACAATTCAATAGTTATCGTCTCAAGTCTGTGTTAAATACAAATCATACTTTATGTTTCCTCAGTCAAAAGGAACCGTTTATGGGGCAAATTCACTAAAATTCGTAGTTTCGCCAGCGCTCCGCAAATTCACTAAAATCCGAAGTTGCGCACAGGGGTAGCGTAAGATTGCGAAGTTGCGCTAGCGTTGATTCGCTAAGTGAAGCGAAGTTACGCTAGCGAAGGCTAATTTGCATACGGCGCCAAATTCAAATTTCAATGGAGGAATACGTGTCAGCACTACAAATGGCTAGAAAACCTTCAAAACATCAAATAAAAATTTTATTTTGCCCTACACATGTGCCCACTGTCTAGGTAAGTTGCCATGAGTCAGGAAATGTAGGGGGGAAGGAGGGGAGCCCCAACAAAAATTTTTGATCTTTTTCAGCCTATCACCCATAATGTAGAAAACTCGCCAGCGTTTTTTGGGACTTAGAAAAAATTTTGACTTTTTTTGAAGCAATCCCTATCTACTCTATTGCGCTTTGCCTAGTCTGAGGTGGCGAAGGAAGTCTAGCATAAAAGGTAGCGTTCAGTACACTGCGCAAGTTAGTGAATTTGCGTAGTTACGTCGCTAGCGAAGATTCGCCAGGCATAAGGGTGCAAAGTAACACTAGTGAAACTACGCCAGCGTTCGTTAGTGAATTTGCGCACAAACGAAAATACCAAACGCTAGCGAATTAACGCTAACGTTCGGCGCTTCGGCGCTTAGTGAATTTGCCCCTATGAGTCTGCGTCTGAACTGCATCACATGCATCAGAGAAAACAACCCCATTCCCCATTACTATTTTCTTTCTTGGGTTTCTTTATTCTCCCCCTGCTGGAAAATGCACAATTACACTGCCCCAACCTATAAAAAAAAGCCAATTTTTTTCACGTATAGCTTCCAAAGCATCACAAATATGACAACGCAACTTTTTGTTGTTTAAGTTGTTTACACAAGCTTTAAGTTGTTTACACAAGCTTTAAGTTGTTTACACAAGCTTTTTTCATCAGATCCGACGTACTGAGAGAAAATGGATGCGAGAAGACGGATGCAACGAAAATAAGGTAAGTAATATAAATGTCGGACCTTGTCACTGCATGCATCTGACACAATGCGACTGTTGAATGAAGAAGCAACATGCAACGTTCGCATCCGACAGTCTCGTCGTGTCGGAATGCATGCGGCGACAAGGTCCGACATCTACATTACTTACCTTATTTGCGTCGCATTCGTTTCCTCTCGTTCCGCGCGTTGGATCTGATGAAAAACGCTCATGTAGTTCTACCCTAAGAATTAAATTTGACATTTCTAAGCAAGTCTGCATTTATTGGCTACTAGAGACTAAATTGCAAGCCATAAACTGTTCCCATGAACATTGGCACTGGGCCTACCCCTTGCAAAAGCAGGGAACACTAGTTGTAATATGTAGTAATGGGCGAATTACTTCACCAGGTGAAAATGTGCAGGGAAATTCCACGTTTTGCCGCCAGCAAATACCACTGGTGTCAAAATTGATGCAAGCGTCAAAATTGCCATGAATTGACTCAAACGTCAAAATTCGCGATCTTTTGCCGTTTTGCAAATTTTGCAGGAAATTCACAAATTTTTCGGTGAAACGGGAGAAATTCGCCCATCACTAGTAATATGTTAGGTCCACAAATGAGTACCATAATTCACACTAATGGGTAGATCTATTCATTTTCTAAATTGTAAAAAATAAACATGCATTAAATTGATCAAGATGCACTGTTTAAAAACAAACAAAAAACACAAACGCTCATCACAGCAAAACACAAAAGCGAAAAAGTTAGTCCCTTAGGTATGCAGAAATATCTTTAAAAAATGATTTGCAATTTTTGAGCGTTAGAAATATTGAAGAACATTCTAGGGTTAGGCTTGGGTTGGCTTTAATGGTAAAGCACGTGGAGAATTCTGGCCACATTTTGAGAATTCTCATGTAAAGAAGTGATTTCAGTCAAACAAATGATCAGCTGACGATCGGTTTGAAAGGAATCTGGGCAGGGTTTGCAAAGATTATATTAAATTGGGGCAAATTATTGCTTGTGTAAAGAAAAAAATATGTTTCCATTGCCTATGTGTTTTAACGGAACAACCGTTACTCCATTCCCCCAAATTATTTCTACCCCAATCCATTTGTTAAGCTTTAGTTGCACACCACAAACTTAACAAAAAAACTGTTATTCATACTAATCCTTATACCACAAATACTAATTCCAAAACTTTCCCCATATTTCTTTTATTTTGCTTTTTTAACTTAACAGAATGAAAGAACTGAAAAGTAACTTTGGCTGAGCAGTGTCTCACTGACTAACCCTTAGGAAATGTTTTATAGATTTTCACTGTAGCAGGACTGCCTTAGCAATTGCTTTAGACTAACTGCAAGTAGCACAGTTGGGAATGTGGCCTGAGGCCCAGATCATCATTTCACACCTCTAAACACAAAGGATGAATGACCACTGACCAGAACAGAACACCCACAAAATACATGAAAATGGAACCCACTTCCATACTGCACTTTGTATCAAAAGTCTGAGAATAATACACGGCACTAAGTAAGAGATTTCACTTGTATGTTTCAGTGCCTAGTCAAGAGGCTATTTCAGTGAGACCTACTTGAGGGCATCTCTCTAGTTTTTAATATAATTGGGAGGATTATGATTCGTTTGCTATGAAATGACATAGAACCAGGATAAAAACAAAAAGGAACACCAAGAGCCCCAATAGTGTAATATGTTTTTACAAGGAGTAATAGTAGAGTAAACAAGTTAATACTCACAAACCAGGGTTACCGATAGGCAACCACTGTATAGGCAGGTGGGGAGATTATCCTGACCCCACTCAGGAATAAAACGTCGCTCTCTGTAGAAGAAGAAAACAGGGATGACACCCCTCCACTCGGGGTGGACTCAATATGGTAGTAAGACAAAACAGAGGTGCCAAAAAGGATAAAAATAGCTAAAAGCACTTAAAAACCCAATGGGTAATTCAGAGGAGGTAGTAGTAGACTTACCTCCTCCAAGCAGACACCAACGAAAGTGGTAATTTTCAGTAATAGTTTATTCACAAAACAGTATTGCAATTTTGTGAATTAACTATTACTGAAAATTACCACTTTCGTTGGTGTCTGCTTGGAGGAGGTACGTCTACTACTACCTCCTCTGAATTACCCATTGGGTTTTTAAGTGTTTTTAGCTAATTTTATCCTTTTGGCGCCTCTGTTTTGTCTTACTACTATAGAACCAGGATAGGACCCTAACAAGGGCTTAACACTATAGAACAAACTCTAATGTAGTGTCTTCTACTTTAATAGTTCTACAAAGGGAATTTGGTTTAAAAGGATTGTCTTACCAAATCCTTAACCTTTTGCCATATTTTGTTATTGCCATCATCTATAGTTTTTTTCTGTTAAAAAGTTGCCTTATAATGCATTAGCAACAGGAAGAAAACTATGGGGCAGATTCACTAAAGGGTGAAGTGGACCAGAAATCCAATCTGCAGGGACATTGCCAATTCACTAACAGGCGCAGACGACAATTCGCTAGTGAACAGGACCGTTGCTAGCGTCCATTCACAGTCTTATCGCCAGGCGAATGGTCGTTGATCCGCAAATTAAGTAAAGTGCAGATTTTACTGAATGTTACCTCTTTCGCATGAGTTGACTTTGCCACCTCAGACCAGGCGAACTGCTAAAATGAAGCTTCATCCTCCTCAATCTTATGTCACTTACATCATATCCTGTCTGCCAAAAATGCTGGCGACTTTTCCTTTTTTTAAGCGGGATTGCCTGCAAAAGTCCTGACTAACTTTTTTTGGCTTAACATTTTTACCCAGACATTGGAGAACATATGGAACATTCATTTTGTACCGTTGGCTCATGTCTAGGGCATTATATTAACTCTTTTGTTTTTATTAAGGTTCCTTGGACATTTGTAATAAAAAGTGGCCACTGCAAGTATTTGCACCAACATCTCTAATAAAGACGTCCACACATCTTTAATGTATCCGCCCTATTCAAATTGACCTAAGCGTAAGATCATTTGTGAATTTTCACTAGGCACAAACAAATGGTAGCGCATCTCTGCTATGAAAAGCTCGCACTGACAAAGTATTATTATTATTAACATGTATTTATATAGCGCCAACATATTGCGTAGCACTGTAAAGTAAATGTGATTATACAACTACATCACATGAATTACATATACAGTATAGAATATATGGAGTAACAAACATCACAATCAATACAGGTACAAAAAGGTGAGGAAGGCCCTATGCATAGGCATACAGTCTAAAGGGAAGGGAGTGATACACAAGGTGTGGGAGTGGGCAAGATCCAATTAAGTGGGTGAGAAATGTGGTACTGTATGTGGTGTTGTGTTTGGTAGTTAAGCAGAGTGAGGGTAGGCTTCTCGAAAGAAGTGCGTTTTCAGAGATTTTTTGAAAGCAGAAAGGTTGGGAGAAAGTCGGACAGACCGTGGGAGAGAGTTCCAGAGGAGGGGTGCAGCCCTTGCAAAGTCTTGAATGCGAGCATGTGAGGAGGTAATGAGAGAAGAGTTGAGTAGTAGGTCAGTAGAGGAGCGTAGTAAGCGAGTGGGTGAGTATATAGAGATGAGTTCAGAGATGTAGGGTGGGGCAGAGTTATGAAGTGCTTTGAAAGTCAGTGTCATTAATTTGAATTTGATTCTGAAAGGTAACGGAAGCCAGTGCAGGGATTGACAGCATGGCGAGGCAGAGGAGGAGCGGTTGCTGAGGTGTATGAGCCTCGCAGCAGTGTTCATTATGGACTGGAGAGGTGACATTCTCTGGAGGGGAAGGCCAATTAAAAGAGAGTTACAGTAGTCAAGACGCGATATGATGAGAGAGTGAATAAGAATTTTGGCAGCGTCTTGGGTGATAAATGATCTTATTTTGGATATGTTCCTTAGGTGGAAGTGACATGATTTAATAAGTGACTGGATATGAGGAGTGAATGACAGGGCAGAATCTAGGATAACCCCAAGGCACCGGGCCTGGGGAGAGGGGGTTATAGTGGAATTGTTAATTATGATGGATACTTCCGGGATGTTACTGGTGTTAGTTGGAGGAAAGAGAACCATTTCAGTTTTAGAGAGGTTTAATTTAAGGTAGCGTTGCGACATCCAGGTAGAGATAGCGGACAGGCAGGAGGACGGCGAGTTAGGAGTTCTGGGTTGAGATCAGGAGATGAGAGATAGATCTGAGTATCGTCAGCATAGAGGTGGTAGTGGAAACCATACGAATTTATTAATTTGCCAAGGGAGGAAGTATAGAGGGAGAATAGTAACGGTCCCAGGACAGAGCCTTGGGGAACTCCGTAACGCTAGCGAAAAGTCGCCAGCATTCTTCTCCCAGGATGCAACTTCGCATATTAATGAATTAGCGTAGGGGTAGCAAATTTGCACCTGGCAAGTGGTGTGAGGTGTGCAAATCAGTCACTGGCGACAATTCACACTTTAGTGAATCTGCCCCTATATATAATTTCAATCTGTAAACCTAACAAACCTACCTGGTACAGCCAATAATTAATTACATCAATGCTAATTCAAAACTAAACACCCACTTAGCTGGTACTTGACTAAAAGTAATCAAATGAACATTTCCTCTTCATTACGGTTACCAGGGATAGAGACTGCATGGAGGAAATGGTTTTATGCAAGCATAAAGTTATTATTATACATTTTAAAATGTGAATTAAGATCACAGATGAACACATAGCAGGCATTTTCCAAAGCAAACTGATAATAGAAATCTTTTTAAAAGCCAAACATAAGGCAGAAGAAAGGAAACCAACCGATCATTTTGATGTTAAAAATAAGCAGGTTCCTAGTGAGCAAACTGGTAGGCACAGACAGGAAATTTAAGGAACACTATCATCAAAAATAATGTTGGTATTTGAGCTGGAAAACAATGTGTAATATACAGTAGAACAGAGCGGAAATGGCATACTCTAATGGTTATGTCTCATAAATCAGCTTTCTTTAGTGTCTTTAGTGTTAACAATCAACCTATTTATTCTGTGGACAGACAAGAACCTGCTCAGAATAAATTCTAATCAATGTCAATGGTCACTACTTACGGGTGTACCCACAAGTCATTCACAAATACGGACTGCCATGTTAAAGGGAAACTGTCATGGGAAAAAAAACATTTTTCAAAATGAATCAGTTAATAGTGCTGCTCAAGCAGAATTTTTTATATTCAATTTTGAAATCTGACATGGGGCTAGACATATTGTTAATTTCCCAGCTGCCCCAAGTCATGTGACTTCTGCTCTGATAAACTTCAATCACTCTTTACTGCTGTACTGCAAGTTGGAGGGATATCACCCCCTCCCTTTCTCCCCCAGCAGCCTAACAACAGAACAAAGGGAAGGTAACCAGATAACAGTTCCCTAACATAAGAAAACAGCTGTCTGGTAGATCTAAGAACATCAATCAATCTCATACTTCATCAACTTGGAAAATACTGAGCAGGTGACTCCAGGGAAACTATATGATATTTTGCAGTTTCACTCAAGCTTTGGCTGGTTCAGGGCCCCACTCCAGGAGGAGGTCTTGAGATTTAATAGTGTGACAGTTAAAATGGTTACCAAACAATATTATATGTGAAACCATTGCAAATTAGTGGTAATGAGAGAATTCATTTCTTTCCATAGCTCTTTCTCTGTTGAGTAGCAGAAATAATGGTATTGGAGCCTATGAGATTAAATGTTCTGATGCCTTATCTCCAGTGGCATAATTTCAGTGGGCTCTTCCATGCACTCTCACAAAGGGATAGGTTCATATGGACATACTTGCCACCTTATTTTGTCTATTATACAAGTACTCTATGCACCTACAAATAAAAATGTTACTGAGTATTTGGATCTCCTTCTTTGTTTGTAACTGTATCTGCCAGATGATCATCTGAAAAGATGAGAAACTTGCTGGCAGCTCCATGTGCTGATTTTTCCTTTTACCACTCTGGAGTGCTCTGGGGTGGGATAAATGGTACAGCTCCTAGACTTATAACTTGTACACCCCTTGGTTCAACCTGGATGTTACAAAGTTTGTAAAGGAACACCAGCTGGAGGGAGTCAAGCTCGACTTGTGGAAACCTAAAACAACCCACAAGCTGATCAGAGAAAAGGACGTTTTGGAGTCTATTCCAGGGCTATCATCTGAAACCACAAAGACTGTCTGGGAGAATGTCTCTTCATACAGATTTACTAACAGGCACAAGGACATCACAAGGATGGCTATTCAAGGGGGAATACCCCTCAGGGCCTTCATCCCTGTAACCTGTGCAGGCTCCTTGGTCTCCCAAACCCAGAGTAAACCCCAAGGTCCCGGTCACGGCTCACTGTTCTGCCTTTAACAACCGCCTTTTAATTTGGGAGGAGCCTTTCGCTACTCAGATACCACCAGGTCTTAATGTGAGATGACCAAGGGAAGAACTCTGGGCAAACAAGGTAATCGTACGTACTACTGGAGTGGAGAAAAGGAGCGTAGTCAAAGGCAGGCCTGAGTCAATACCAAACTGGATAATGTGCAAATCTTTGTGAACACAAGATAAATGTATAGTGCTTGTTTTTTTAATATACTGTATGTCTATATAATAAAGTAATTTCTTTCAACAAAAATTTGGTTCTAATTTAATATATAGCCATATCACTGATGAAAAAAATCATGAATAAAAATATTATTCATTAGCTAAATAAAAAGATGACATACAGTGCCTTAGCTGTATAATACTACTGAAAGACTCACAATCTATATTCAAGAAGAACAAACAAGCTATTTATTGCAGGCTGGTATTGCAGGCAAGTATTCCAGCCAACTTTATTCATTTTGGCGCAAAATTAATTTGTAGACAATTTTAATGCACTTTAATACATGGCACTTTTTATAGCTTCCTTTTGTTGAATCTATGTACAGTATGTATTTGGCAGGAGGAAGAAATCGTTCCAGCTCAGTTAATATCACTTAAAATGATGGTGAAATTCTATAAAGTCCCTGCTCAACAAGTGGAAAGGTCTCTCGGTGGGATATTTCCCTTTCTTGCTGGATACATGAATATGTGCATACATTATGCTGTGTATACTTGCACTGACCCCTCTAAGCACAGTGCGCTTGCTTCCTGTAGTCCCAAAGTCTTTGCAAGCGAAGTCACTAAAGTAAAAACGGTCCTCACTTCCAACAGAACAATTTCCTCTTTTTCTGAGCAGCTTAGGGCAGCAGTGAGATCAGTTTAGCCGCTCACATAGATGACACCAAGGGGCAGATTTATCAAGGGTCGAAGTGAATTCGAGGGAATTTTCGAAGTATAAAAAGTCGAAATTCGAAGTAATTTTTTGGATACTTCGACCATCAAACAGGATACTACGACTTCGACTTAGAATTCAATTCGAATTAAGATCGTTCGAATATTAGAACATTCAGTAATCGAAGTACTGTCTCTTTAAAAAAACTTCGACTTCCATACTTCGCCAAATTAAACCTGCCGAAGTGCTATGTTAGCCTATGGGGACCTTCTAGAGCAAGTCTTTTGAAGTTGAAGAAAAATAGTTCAATCGATGGATGAAATACTTTAAATCATTCATTCGAACAATTTAATCGTTCGATGGAACGATTTTACATTGACCGCAAATGGCCAAATTCGATGCAAAAAAACTTCGACTTCGATATTCGAAGTCGAAGTATTCCAATTCGATGGTCGAATTTTGAAGCTTTTTCTACTTCGAAATTTGACACATAGGGGGTTATTTACTAAACTGCCAAAAAAATATATATACCCCGAGGATGGAAAAAGTCAGACTCTGAAAATCCAGCATCTCAGACCTGCTGAGGTTGCATATATGAGAATTTTTTGATCTGCACATGGTTTCATGCAATAATCTGAAGTTTTCGGGCAAAAATCCAAAAAAATCTGAGTTTTCAGGTGGAAATTCGGAAAAATTTGTAAAATTCGTATTTTTCAAAACTTTTTTTGGATTTTTTTCCCTTCAAACAAAACTTTTGAGAAAATGTATTAATAAATAAGCCAAAAAAAAACCCAAGCGAATTTGGTTGGATTTTTTTTTTAGAAAATATTCAGATAAATTCGGACTTTGATAAATAACCCCATAGTATATATATATATATATATATATATATATATATATATATATATATATATATATATATATATATAGATAGATAGATAGATAGATAGATAGATAGATAGATAGATAGATAGATATACTCTCAATTTGGAATAAAGCATTCCCAGGCCAGCACTTCCCTTAGTAAATCAAGTTGATTTTATTTTTCTCACATCACAGTGCTCCAACGTTTCTGTCCCTCTTGGGACTGTTTTATATATATATATCTATATCTATATATATATCTATATATATATATATATATATATATATATATATATATATAGATATAGATATATATATATATATATTATATATATATATATATATAATATATATATATATAAAACAGTCCTATTTGGTGCACTCTTTACCAGAAGTCATCTACCTGGGTGCTGGTAAAATTTATAATTATAATCACAGGTCACAAAAAAGTGATGGCTCGAGTGTTAGAGCCAAAGCATTGAAATAAAATATTTTTTGTTTTTTTCACCTAATAAGTCCTTGGAGTGCGGTTTGTGACCTGTGATTATATAAATAGTGTGTAATCTCAAAACCCAGCAGGTTAGTATTAATGCAACAGACTACAGGGGTTATTTACTAAACTCCGAATGCTAAAATGACGAAAAATTCTTGATTTTTTTTTAAAAAAATTTCCGGAATTTATTAAACCCCGAGGATGGAAAAGTCAGAATCTGAAAGTTGCATATAAGTCAATGGGAGAAGTCCCAATGATTTTTTTATGTTCGGAGTTTTAAGGTGAAAAATCTGAAAAAATCTGAAAAAATAGTGAAAATCAGATTTTTTCCCACAAAGCAAATTTACGGGAAAATTTAATAATAAATAAGTGCAAAAAAGAGCGGGTTTGATCTGAGTTTGTAGCAGAAAATATTGAGATACATTCTGACTTTGATAAATAACCCCCTACATCTTTTACTAAGAATATTTTATCAGCCTAGGGACAGGGGGGCTCCAACAATGAGGCAAGTTGAGGCACTCGCCTCAGGCAACAAAAATGCTGCTCCTGGTAACTAAGAGCCGAATTTCCGGTCTTAAACCCGGAAATTCGGCTCTTCTAGTGCAGAGAGCGCATTTGGCGCTGAAGGTGAGTGCCGTGGGGAGACGGGGGCGGCAAAAAATGAACGCCGCCTCGGGCGGCAAATTGGGTAGTATTGCCCCTGCCTAGGGATATATTTGAAGTCTGATGAATTGTGCTGCATTAGACCTCAATAACAAATAATAGTCACTTATAACATATATAAAAATCTACCATTTTGTGCAGAAGCAAACATTCCCAGATGATGGAACAACATAACATATGAAATATTATAACTTGGAGCAGATACTTCCTAAGACATGGATAGGAAGAGAAACTGTTGATATGGAAACAGCAAAGTCTGTTCTTTTTTTTTCCCCTATTCAGTGTGCAGTTACCTATTATTTAAAACTGCAGAAGTAGATATTTAAAAACAAAAAATCAACTTGTAAAATAATTTAATTACAATTTTTAAAAGAGAAACAAACTCTTTTTAGAAGTAAGTTTCCTCTTACATTTACAGACATCGGATCCCTTATTCAGGTTACAGGAAAGCCATCTCCCATAGAGTTCGATTTAAGCAAATAATTCTGATTTTTAAAAAAGATTTCCTTTTCCTCTGTAATAATGAAACAGAACCTTGTACTTAAAATATAATTAAAAGGTGCCCCCAGCTAGCAGTCCTGTAAGCAGAGGCGTAGCCATAGAGGAAGCAGACCCTGCAGCTGCAGGGGGCCCCATAAGGCCCTAATTCATATACAATTTAAATAAATATTGGTAAAACTGGTCAAGGTGTGGGGCCCAGAAATATCTAGTTACGCCACTGGCTGTAAGTATTAAAAACAAGAAATAAAAGTGAACTATGTGACTACTGGTCATCTTCTGTACAAACAGGCAAATGAATTCAAAAGTTACCTAACCCCATACTCCCAACACACACAGTATACAGTATTGTTGCTTGGGCAGGCTCAAAACATGTGAGATCCTTGGCTTGGGCTGGTTTGGGCCAGTGCAACACTCCAGCATGTCGAAGCAGCACTGGATTTTTTAAAATATGTGCTCTGAGGCCATTTGCCATCAAATCCTCATGGAATCCCCTTAATGTGGAAACATTTTAAAGTTAGAAAATTGTATATTTGTATGTAGGTAGGTTTCTTTCTCTGTCTATCTATAAATAAACCAAATATAAAATGCCATAGTCAGTGTAGCTCGTTGCCACAGAGCCTGCAATTGGGCTAAAGGATTTTTAAAATTCCAACACTTTTTTTTTACTCTAGCGTGGACTTACAAAAAACTTTTATGTATTTCCATTGCCTCATTTTTAACAGAGACAGGGTACAGTTTATTTGGTGACAGTTCATAGAAATGTCATACGCAGACTAAAACAGATGTAACAATGGGAAATGTGCCATCCCTATTTTGGGCGCTGGTCATACACCCAACATTGTGCAAGGCAACGTGCCAAAAGTCTGAAGGAAAAAAACATACTGCGGAACAGTATTAGTGGAGTTCTATTTCTACTGCTCTGAATTCAAGTGGCTGGACAATCCTTGTTAAGGTGGCCATACATGATAAGATCCCTTTGTGATCCCCCGGTATGTCCACCAAAGGCAGGTGATGTAGTTCAGTCCTAACAGGGCCAATCGGATTACAATGACAGAATAGGTTCAAACGGGACATGGATATCATTAACAAGCCAATGCGGTTCTTGATTGGGCAGAAAAAGTCAAACCTGCCTGCCAGATCAAGACCTGAACAATTTTTGGCAAGATAATGTCTGCGGAGGCCTATAGGAGGGCCCCATACACTAGCAGATAAGCTGCTGAATTGGTCTAAAGGACCTGAATTGGCAGCTGAAATCTGCCTGTGGTCACCTTAAAAGTGTTCCTTTGAGGAACACACAAATTTAAATTATGTTCCATGATATCTGATCTGAGAGTATCCTAAGCAGTTGGCCTGATCCAACCAGTTGCACAAGGTGTTGCATGCCTAGTTATCTCAATGGAATCACAGGACAGCCACTGGCTTTCAAGGGACAGGTCAGAACCGATTGGTACTGGAAAGTATATTCAAATTTGAAAATGGGATCCATAGTAAGAAAACTGCATTAAATCACACCGGAAAGCAACTGTATGCAATTACAATAATTCAAATGCAGAAGCATGGCACCCAAAAATTATTTTATTATAAGCTGTAAGTTGTAATGGGCAATTTTGTAAAATGATTGTGTCCATCAGAAATTTTGGAAAATGGCAACCACATGGATTATTAAACTATAATATACATTTACTGAGAAAAAAACCTGACGTTATTGTAGAACATAGTTACATAGTTAAATTGGGTTGAGACAAAGTCCATCAAGTTCAACCC